>NC_090808.1:52348594-52657594 GCF_036512215.1 Solanum lycopersicum
AGCCACAGCAGCTGCATGTTGTACTCACGGAACCTGAGTTGCTGGTGCAGAAAACACTGGAGGTGTTTTGCCCTTATCAGATAACCCGTTAAGATAAGTAAGAACCTGGTTAATTATCTCTGGGGTAGGCTGGGGTGGTAATTCCTCATCTTGAACCTTCTCGTTTTCCCCTTCTTCACCCTCTCTCACTACCTCATCAGTTTGTGGAGGAGTTACTGCTCTATTACTAGCTTGACCAGGTGTTTGTCCTCTACCCCTAGAGGGCGTTCTCCTGTGACCTCTACCACGGTCTCTTGCCACTGCTCCTCCTCGACCTACAGCCCCAATGGTTGTCTTAGATGCACCCTGTCATGCCGGTGGTTGTAATAGCACAGTTGTTGCTCTAGTTCTTACCATCTGCGAAATAGAGTGAGGATGTTAGATACCAATTTATATCACCTAGATTCTAATTGGATCCATGTAATAGCACGAAAAAGTTAGACTGGAGTTTTCCTAAAGTCCTATAGCCTCTCAAGGAAATGTAAGGGCGTCCCCCTACCGTTCCTCAATACTCTACTAGACTCGTTCATGTGTGATGAGACCAACGAACCTAACTCTCTGATACCAGGTTTGTCATGACACAAAAAGAGCCGCGAGTGGCACCCACACTTACTCTCCTAGGTGAGCGAACCAATAAATCTAAACCCCAACATTTACTAGTAGTTCAACTATGAATAACAAAAATAATGCGGAAGATCCAAAACTTATTAACGTAATCAATTAAATAAACTTTTAAAGTTTAATATTTATTTATCCCAAAATCTTGAAGTCATCACACCAAGAACATCTATCCTCAAATTTCTAAATCTAAGAGTAATTAAGAAGCTAAAATAAGTAAAGAACTAATCCATGTCCGAACTTCAAAGACATCAAGACATGAAGGAAAGAATCCAGTCCGAGCTAGGAATAATAGCTCACCCGGAAATCTGATGTGCTGGAGACTGGCTAGAGTTGAGGGCGAGTCGAAGTCGATGGTGCACTTGCTGCACTCCACAAAACAACAAGAAGAAAATACAAGTAGGGGTCAGTACAAGGAACACGTACTGAGTAGGTATCATCTCCCAACTCAAAATAGAAAGCAATATATGCTGAATAATAATATAAAATCAACCACAATACTTATCAGGTGACAAGCAACAAGTACAAGAACCATTGGCAACAACACCAAGCACACCTATGAGGACTCAAGCCTCCACACCATACTCATTTGGGAAATAGGTTCTTCAAATTGGAGTATATTAACCTAATTCAAGATTCCTTATCTTTATTATTATCGTGTCGGAATGTGACACTCCGATCCCATATACCGTGTCGGAACGTGACACTCCGATCCCCTAATACGTGTCGGAACTTGACACTCCAATCCATTTATCTCATTATCTTATTTCATCAAGTCTTCTCTATTTCAAGGCTTCTTCTTAGTAGAGAGGATTTAAGATTGAAGATTTTCAGATACTCATCATTCTAACCCACCAAGTCACACAATCAAAACATATAAACACACAATTAAGCACATAGAAGACTTTACAATACCACCCAATATATATCGTTCACTATTTAGAGTTTATCTATCATATAGAAATTAAACCATAACCTACCTCCACCGAAGAATCGTGATGAAGCAAGCTACCTTCCCAATGTCTTTGTTGTCCTCTTCGTTCTTTCTTTCTCGCTCGTTCTCCCTTTCCTGTTTTTTTTTTATTTTTCTTCTTCAGATTCTTTTTTCTTTTACCCTAATTATCATATAATCAATTATAAAAGATGATAAAAGTAACTTACTATTTATTCCCTATCGTCTTCTTTAACACCCAAGTAAATAAATTATTAAACTTACCCCACTAATTTCATAACTATAATCATGAATAGTCTGAAACACCCCTTTAAAACTTTTAGCGGAAGTCTGACCAAGTCGGGGTTACGCAGCTTGTGACGGTCCATCGTATCTACGACGGTCAGTGCTGCAGTTCCGTGGTGAAGTTTAGAGAGTCAATCCCAGTACCTAGATTTCAGAGTTAAAGTGTTTTGGAATGAAGGCCTTCGACGGACCGTCGTGCCTATAACGCTTCGTCCTACCTGTCGTCGAGGGTAATGAGGAGAGCAGCAGAAGAAATTACACAAGTATGGGACGACGAAGTCCATCATGGTCCGTCGTGACCATGACAGTTCGTCGCGTGATCCGTCAACCCGGTCAGTTTTTATCAAAAATAGTTCTACTGCTTGAAATAACTAAACAGGTCATTACACCTTCCTGGTGATTACATATATAAATAATACTTAATCAACATCTCTCTATCCCTTTTGATTTTTAATCTTCTAAGCAAAAGATTGATACCTGCTTAAATCTATATAGACAATTCTTGCTTTAGGAGATGCACAATTTTTTTTGAGATCTCAATCAAAAATTATAATCTTGGGTCAAGAACTTCTTGATCAAGAAACTATCGATCTATTAGCATTATCTCCAACACCGGGGAGTTGGCTAACAAAAGCTCTATATACTCCATCTCATACATTCTTCATATAAAGTATTTTTGCTTCACTCGAGGTGATCAAATGTCGTGTCCTATAAACATTCGAGTTCAAGTGATTCTTTAGTGTCACTATATACCATCTTCATGAAAACCTATAAAAATATAACACAAAGTCAACTTTAAGATCATTGAGAAACAAAAAAACTATGAAAAATAACCCCTATAAGAAAAATAAATGAAAGTTAAAGCACAACAAAAATTCATATCAAAATATTTCAAGTCTTGGAAGCTTCATATCAACGAAAGAACACACGAACACTCATCTTATTTCACTAAGAAAATGTTAGGTAGGTAAAATCATTTCATATTATTATGATTGAAGGGAAGCTTTGTTGGTGATTCATATTCTTCTTCAACTTTGATGAAGAATATGAAGCACCAACAAGGTTTCCCTTTAATCCTAACAATGTCAAACAATTTTATCGTTACGATATTTTGCTAGTAGGATCATACAAGCTTTCATATACTCTTTGCTTGATATGAAGATTCCTTTATTTGGAATATCTCGAATTATAGGTTTATAGCATTTTGACTCTTTTTTTCCTTAATTATTGGATATTTATCGCTCTTGTAGGGTCCTCAAAATTTGAGAGTTGACTTCTTGTTATGTTTCTTAGATTTTGTATGAAGATGATGGTGATATTGAAGAATTATTTGAATTCGAATGTTTGTCGGATAAGATATTTTATTCTACGTTTTGTTTTAGATTTCTCTTTGTTTTATAGATCTTAACCTACAAAGATAAAATAATGAATATTTTCACCTAGTTCAAGTTTGCAATTACTGAAATCATTTTATATTTAGTAATAAAATAAATAAACATAAGAAGTTTTTTCAATTTTTAGATTTTGAACATGAAATCAAAAATTTTACTAGTATTAAAATTAAAAAATCTTAAAAAATATATGTAATATAATGCTAATCAAAAAAGAAAAAGTAATTATTGTAAAAAAAAATATAAAAGTAAACTTTGAATAACTTTTCCTAACGTTTTAATCATAAGACACTTTTTGGACTCTTTCAAGTCTTTAACCTTATCAAGAATAAGCAATCTAGACTTTAACTATTTAGAGGATTTTAGAATATGATTTTATACTTTAAAGAAAAGCAAATAGGTTCTATACAGGTATATCACAATTTGTAAAACGTTCGTCAAGGATCACAAACTAGCTAGATCAATTTCTCTTAGAATGTTCATGAATAGACAAAAAGATAAACTTAAAACTGATGTTAGAATTCACAAAAAACAGTTATAGAAAGAACAATATTATAAATCAAATTGAGAAGAACAGAAGGGGAAAACTTGAGGACAAAATTGAGCAAATAATTTGTTCTTTTTTACCTATAATCATGGTTGAATTGGAGGGGAGTCCAGGAAGGCAGGAAGGACGAATTGGCACTATTAGAATTTTATTATTGTACTAACAATGAATCCTAGAAAAGGAATTTAGAGGAAGAATGGGGGAATTTTGTTCCTTTTTTTAAGACTACTATGTGTAATGAGTTTCTTGCTACACACATAGCACTCTTTCTGTGTACATTCTATACTTCTGCCTATGACAGGATGTATATAGTCGGATCTTGATGCATTTTACGCTCTTATTTTTTATTAGATAAAGAGATATTTAATTCTTTTTTTACCTTTGACTAGATGTATTCTTGTATTGTGATTATAATACGACAAATGATTTGTGTACATTCTACACTTTTATCTTTGACTAAATATATGCACGTTAAACCCTTCTTTGACCTTTAACTAGATATATTAATATAATTAATGGTAATTTTCCATTCAAGTATCAAAAGGCTACGATATATTGTTGTTTCAATATAATTAATGGTCATTTTCAATTTAATACCAAAAAGTTCTTATCATTTTATTAATGGACAATTTCCATTCAATACCAAAAAGCTCTTTTCATTTTATTAATGGTATTTGTTTTTTCATTCAATACCAAAATGCTCTTTTCATTTCCATAAGTATTTTGTGTAAAAAGTATTTTCTCAAGAGAGTAAAATTTATGACCTTTCTCTCTACATGACTATTCTGAAATTTTTCACTATAATCGAGGTCAATCTCCAAAGAAGTTTGTAATTGTCGTTTATAACACCTTAAGAATTGTTTCCGATTGTTTTGCCTCTATTCTCTTAATATTCGATAGCGCTACCTTATAAATGAATTCCTAAGCATAAACAAGACAACACCTGTAACAATCAGAATGTAGTATCAATCAAGATCTTATCTTTGAACTTCTCCATAAAAAAAAATAGCCAACAAGAACTAAAATACCCCTACATAACAAAACTACAATAATCAGACTTAACTGTAACAATGTTGTTTGTTTCAACACTTTTTTGAATTTATAATGATGGGTTGTTTTACACTTGTAACAATATTAGACCAGTTAAATAATATAATTTGCCTATTATAGAAAAAGTTATTCAAAAATAATTTTTTTTATTTCTTAATTTTACAAATTCAATAAAATGAACTTATGTAGATTTTTTCCCTAATAGTTATGTTAAATCTCTTTGAAAATTAGGTTCATTCAAAACGGAAAACTTTCTCCATAGAAAAGGTTAATTATAAGTGTTGATACATCAATTTTAAAAAATAATGATAACTTCATCACACTTTGTATAAAAAAGAAATTCTTGATTGATCTCAATTGAACTAAACTTTCAACTTCAAAATATACATGTTATCATCTTAATTTGGTTTAAGTTGACTTCATTTAACACTCCATAAAACCTCGAAAATGCACATCTAGAATACACTCTCTTAAATGAGTAGGTAGATGTGCATTTTAGAAATTATTTGTAAAGTACACTTATATTAAATTGAAGTATCTTGATAATCAGTGGCGCAACTACAGTCGGAAGAACACCTTTAGTTGGAAAATTACATTATATATAGGTCAAATCTTACTTTATATTGGTATATATAAAATATCTTAAACACTAGTAAAACAAAAGGAGACCTACAACACAATGAAAAGGGTATATATATATATTTGAGACTTACTAGCTATCAGATACAATACATTGCTGTAATTTTTTTTAAATGTCTAAATTTGACGTGAACTACTTGAGCAGTATCTTGGTTACAATGAAATGTAAAAGTATACAAGGGATGTAAGATTGAATCTAGAGTTACTTTTTCTTAGCTTTATTATTCAATATTTGACATCCTTAATGACATTTCTTATTATGTCTCTATAAATGTCTACACGCATCTATTATTATTTAAGATTAAATCTACCACTTGCTTGTTGTTATGCATGTTAATCAGAAAAGGAAACTTATCGTAGACATTATCAGTTGGCTTATGAAAACAACTTCATAAAAAAGAAACACATCAATCAGAAAATTAATTGATATTTTTTGTAAAAATAACATGCTTATAAAAACGGATTCAAGAATAAAATCATATATATCAGAAAATAACATAATAAACGTACTTATATTTCAACATTACATATGATTAATTCATAAATTAAAGTTGGTGTACGATTAGTATATTCTTTTTAATGAAAAATATCAGATTATTGAAATATACATGCTAAATACTAAATACAAAGCACTTGATAGTATTTCGTCCTATGTCTGTTCCCTTATATAAAAAAAGTAAATTCATGTCATAAGATTAACTTTTAAAAATGTTGGGTTCATGATTCAAAATTAAAGGTGTTCAATATAGAATTGACACAGTTAATTTAAGATTTTTTTATTCACCTTTTACCATAAAAAAATCTAGTAATTTTGCTTTTTTAAAGCTATAAAGTAGCTAAAGACATGTCATTCAGAAAGAAATTTGTAGCTAAAGACATGTCATTCAGAAACAATCTATATGCTTTTAGAAAATACATCAAGTGACACTTACATTTAATCGATTTTTCAATAAAATATCTTAACTATGCGGGCGTTCTATTCAGGGGCGGAGCAACAACCTATGAAAGGTTGTCAGCTGACCACCCTTCGCCGGAAAGTGAAATCCTATGAATAGGCAATATAATATTTGTTAATTCGTTATATAAATCAGTGGAGGTTGATAGTCCAGTGGTAAGTGTGTTTAATTCAGTTCCAAATATCTGTTGTTGATTATCTGAGGCAATTATACAACAACCATTTTTAATTTAAAGAAAAAAATGGGGAAATGAATATGTAATTTTATTTCAAACCCACTTGTAATAAATATATTGTACACCCTGTAGCTTAAAAAAAATTACTCTTTCAATTTTGAAAACCCTTTAAATTTTTTTAACTCCACCAGTGATTCTACTACTCTGCTAAACTACAATCTTAATATGATATTATAACATAGTCTATTTGACATAACGAGAGTGTGCATTCTCTTAAAGAGAGTGATCAACATAATATAACTTACATAAAATAATTTTGTGGGTCAAAAAAATTGTTACTTTACCATAATTCTTTTGTATAGTTTAAAAATTATGAAATGTTGTGGCTATAACAACGTTTCAGAACTTACAAATTCATAATTTTTTATTCAAAATCTAATGTGTGAATTCACATTCAAAATTTGTATATTACGATAAAAATTGGGATAGAAGGAATAATATTTATTGTTACGGACATGCATGATGCATAACTTATGCAGCAATGTAATATTTGCATACACCGAGTCCATCCGTAGATATAGGATAGTCACCGCTAAAAATTAACTAATTTTTCCCTGAAAATTGGAAAAGGGTAAAAAATATTTCTGAACTATGCGAAATCAATTACTTCTGTCTTCTGTTATATTTTAGGATTCTAAATACCCCTTCATTATTAAAATAGATCACAAATACCTCTCAAGAGTTAACACCCATAACTTTTAATGACGTTGCTAGCCATATGGACTTGTTCTTTGTTAGGACCGGGGTCTAGACCCCAGACTAGACCAGCGTCATTGACCTCTCAGAGATCGCAGACAAGCGTATATATGTCGTCGTTACTTCATCTAGGCTAATTTTTGCGGAAAACTTGAACTTTTGTTTAATTAAATTTTAATTTGGAAAACATTGATCTCACATAATACTATCTAGGTACACTCATAAGCATTCACAACAACCATCTAACTCAAGATAATCACATGAAACATATAGTCATGAATATAGTGTTGCCAAAATTGCACCAATACAACGTCTGAAAGTAAATACAAAAGAAACGCTAGTTGAACATACTCCACTAGCTCATGCCTAGTCTATTGCATCCGGGTAACTTCTGCGTCGATTTGTAAGATCTAACGTCCAGCTGCACCTGCACCTAAAAGTAGATAAATGTATGGAATTAGTACAGAGTTGTACTAGGTATGTGTATATGCAAGCACACACCACGGACATGAATGATTTAGAATATCTCTCTCCTAAAAATATGAGTTATAGAAAGTCAAGTAAATGGACTTGCCAAAATCGGACTAGGAAAGTCATGCCATGAGAGTAACATGCATAACCATGCGTATCATATTTTACACAACACATAATATATAGCATATAGAACTTAACATATTGCATATAGCACATATCATATTTCAATTAATTAGTTCATATGTCATGAGACCTTGGAATTATGGACTTAATATTCAGACTTCCCAAAATGAGGGCTCAACAAATGGGACCTCAACTAGGGAGCCTTCTCTAGCAAACACTGAGTCCCTTTCATTCATTCATATATTCGTAGGCTGGTGTGAACACCAGCTATACCTGGGATGGTTTTTAATACTCTCTTCGGGTTCACTGTGCATTGAACAAGAATGGCGTAGTGTCATTACATGAGTCTAGTTCACCTCTTGATTATCCTATATAAAATCCTTTGGTATCATTCATTTCATTTCTTTCATACTTTGAGGAAGTTCAATTTTAACCGACATAGATCATGTGAGAATCATAAAATTTGATGTCTTCCTTACACCCAAAGGAGGTGGAGTCAATGGCCAAGGTGAAACAAAGAACATACGTAGCTTGCTTAGGTGGAAACTACTGGCTAGTTCCTATGTTGTAAGCATAGTTCAAAGACTAGGAGATTTAGGGAGACCCATACCCGTCTGAACGGACAGTCTCATCTCATGAGAATTATACGAACCTCTGCCTTCCCGAAAGAAGGAATTGCAACTCATATCTAACCTATCGGTGCTCAGTATGAAGTTCTATTACATTCATCTCATACATCATAAAAGTTGGCTTCTAGAATGAGGGTATCATAGCTCATTAGATGATTTTTCATCTCACCATTTCGTATAAAGTTTGAACTGTTCTTACACTTACATGTAGAGTGTGATTGACACTTGTATCTTAATATTCAATACTCCCTTAGGTGAGTACTTTTGGTGACCTTATATAGGCGTAGGTAGAGATTGTCTCACATGCACTAGCCACATATTATGGTGTCACCCTGTTCTTTATTAACATATTATTGTTTCATCTTAACTCACCTTTCATTATTTGTTCATCGTATAACATAGATATGCTTTCTTGGAGTTTACATTGAGGGACATCAATTCTAGGCGTACTTACCGCTTTTCTCACTTTGACTAGCCAATGCTCATCTAGCCACTCTGTTTTGCTTATTAATCTTTTAGTATAAATATACTCCCGTAGAAATTTCATTTAGTGAACTGATTTTTAGGGGTAGATCCAGATTGTCTTAAACATTTCGGCCTGGGGAACCCAAGATCAAATACCCAGGCCCACATCCTTTTCTTTTTCTCTCATTACTTGATTCCTTCGTTTAAACTAAGAGGGTGTGGGATCGAACCCCCAAAGCCCCATTTTAGTTTTATCCTTAATTCTCTTCATTCAGCCTAGAGGTTGTGGGTTCGATACCCACATACCTCATTTCATTATTTTTTTATTTCATTTTTCTCCTCTCTCCTTCACCCATCCAAGAGGTTGTGGGTTCGAACTCCACACGCCTCACTTCTTTTTCTTTCATTTTTCTCCTAACTTTTCACTTGAGATTTCCCCCTTCTGAATCCCCCTCACCTCTTTTTATTATTTCATTTTTTATTACTTGTATATGGTGAGGTTTTGGGTTCAATCCCCACTTACCTCATGCATTTTTTAAAAATAATAAAACAAAAATTTTTAACACTAAGCTGCCGAAACAAATTTCCAGAATGCTTGAAATTTGTTTACCTTTTCGCAATCAATTTTCTCAACATTTATATTTTACATTTAGAACAATTTTCATGTAGAATCTAGTACATCTTTAGGTGAGTTTTCATGGTTAATTTTGGTAATTTGATCACCTTTTTGCAGTTCATTTTCTCACCCTCTTTCACGTTAAACGTCAAGACATTTCGAGTAGTTTTTAGGGAGATCTTTAGTTGCATTTTCAAGGTTATTTTCAGTCAAGAATTATCATTCAATTCAGCAACTTTGACCTCATATGAACGTCACATTTTTAACATATTCATACACATAAAATACAACAATTTAACATGTCAAATTTTATGCTTCAAGTCAAGACGAAAAGCTCAGTACACACGTGCAAGCACAAGTTAGCATATCACACATTTTCGGAATTACTTCTTTCATTTCTACATAATTCTGCACACATTCAATCACATAATAACAACCAGCCCTAAAAAAAACTACCAAAAGTCATACACACACATACTTAAATCTTTCAAAAGATCTAATGACAGGGGCATGCAACGGGGACAACCTTAGTTTTTGATTGTGAGTAGTCTTAACCTTAGGGGTTTCATGGGAAAGGGACCAAGAGGGAATAGAACCCATACCTGAAGTCGATCAACGATGTTCTTATGTGCTGCAAAAATCCCCACTTAACGAACGTCTCACCACCAAAATCAGAAGCACAATCCGCCGTGAAATTAATTTTCACATTTTGTTTATAAACTTATTTTACTTTTGATTTTGAGGGTATCAAGTTCTTAAATGTAGATGAACTTTGTCATATTTTTGTTCTGTTCTTTTGTTTTACAGAATGTTGAGTGTGTAAATAAGGTAAGAGTAGAGAGAGAAGTGAGAATGAGTTAGCTTAGGATTAGGAGATTAGGTGGAGACTTAGTCAAATTAGGATTTCTCTTGATTGTTTAAAAATCATATTTTTTCCAAAGGTTAAGCGAAATGACCAGTACGACCTTACAAAATCAAATTATAATCATCAATTTAATGCACCTAAATGTTGCTTCCACCAAGGCTCGAACATGGGTGAAACCTAACTTGCGAAAAAGGATCAATATCGTCCAACCCTACCCGAATTACCCCTCCTCTTTAAAATAATTATTTAATAAATTAAATAATAAGGGTAATTACAATACTACCCCTATCTTGGAAAAGCTCATTTTACACCTAGACCCTCTAAACCTATGATTACTTCATTTAAGTCCGATAAAACTAATCCGGGTGAATCTCTTCAATTCGGGTGCCCTACAAGACTGGTTCTCACCTTTCCTATCTCAACTAACTCACCAAGTTGGTTCTCTGGGCTAGTGCATAGGTTCTGAGTTCTGGTTCTACGCGCAACAAGTCGTGTGAACCTGGTCTAATCCATGCATTCTACGTACGTTTAAGCATTACTTACCATAGTTATTTTCATGTTGTTACATCCCTCCAATTGAGCTGCCAATTAGTGGAGGGACATTAAATGACTAGTCATTGTTCTTTTTAGGCATAATACATAAATGTGCCATTTCACTTTCTTCAACTTTGGATTTGAACAAATAGACACTTAAACTTATATAAAGTTGAACAAATTGACACATCTGTCCTAAACGTTTTTTTGGTCCTCCGTGGTGTCCTAAATGTATTGTGCCATGTAGTACGCATGTGTTTATTTATTTAAAAGTTAGATAGTTAAAGTGTTTGTTTGTGCATTAATAATGTTGGAGGTCAAAGTAAAAAGTTGAAGCCAAGTTTAGGGTCAAATATATGTATTATGCCTTCTTTTTATATTACTATTTTCATTAATTATTAATTGTTATAATTTTATTTTAGGCATAATACATAAATGTGCCCTTTAACTTTTCTTCAAATTACATTTATGCCCTTCATGTTTGAATGTGCACATAGAGACACTAAAACTTGTATAATGTTGAACAAATAGACACACATATCGTACATGTCATTTTTTATCCTACTTGGTGTCCTACGTATATTGTGCCATGTAGGACTCATGTGTTTGTTTTAATGAAAAGTTGGATAGTTAAAGAGTCTGTTTGTGCATTATGAAAGTTGAAGGTCAAAGTTAAAATTTGAATCCGAGATTAGGGTCCAATATATGTATGATACCTTTCTTCAACTATATCCGTTCACATTTAATTGTCATGATTTATCTTTTTAGAGTCAAACTATTGATATTTTGACTATATTTTAAGTGTATTTTTTCATCATATTGGTATGCAAAAAAATAGCCATTTATAGTACTTTTCTTATAGTGTTTTAATATTTAAACTATGTTTAAATATCAAATTAATGTGATCTAATTTATCTTTGAAATTAGTCGAATTGATTTTCGAAAAGTGCAACATGACAGATAAAAATAGACAAAGGGAGTAATAACTTTGACTAAGATTTTATGATGTACTTTTTCATCATATTATGCAAGAAATTAGAATATATATTATTTTCGTATAACTTTGACATTTTTTATTTAAAATAACGAATTAATGTACTCTAATATAACTTTAAAATTAGTAAAATTAACTTTTGAAAATATAAATGACAATTAAAAGTAAGATGCATATTTATACTTTTAGGAGAGAAATGAGTAAAAATATATTTTTTGCAGGGAAAATTATTAAACAATTTATACGGATATCCTTTTTATCTCTTACAATTTAGATTTTAAAAAAGTTTCATGTCAGAAAATTCAAATGCCAAATCAATTAATTAGGTTTGACAACTGTGTAGGTAAAATTTTATAATTGGGTGACTTTGAGGTTATGAAAAAGAGTTGAGTGACTTTCTAAGAAAAAACTCTTAGTTGAGGGATCATGTGAGATATTATCTTCTTAATGTTGATGAGTATATGTATATTTTTCATTTTCTTTTTAATAAATTTAGAGATAATTTTGGATACCTCCTCAAGATATGATTAAGTTACAGTGGACCTCCATAGGCAAAGCTACCCTAGGGGCAAGAGTGTTAAGCTACACCCCTTCACTAAAAAATTACATTATATATATTTCTTTTGGTTGACGTATTACAAATAAATAGAAAACAATGAAAAAACGAGAAATGGAAAAGAAAACTTATTCACACTCATATAACTGATTGAAGAGACATAAGTAGAAGTATAAGAATGCTATAATTATACATCAGAAGTTACTTCCCGTTTGGCCATGCGATTTGGTATCATGATATGGAATTTTGAAATGGTAGCATGATATGGAATCATGAGATTACATTGAAACGTTGTTTGTGTTGGTGTGTCATTTTAATATTAATAAAAATATATATTATATAGATCATGCTATGTCTATTGATGGACATTACATTTGTGCATCCTTTCTTTCATCAATTGTGGAAGAAAATGATCATTAGTTTCTAGTAACTTATGTAACCACCAACTCTTCAGTTCATCCATTGGTTTATACTTATGTCTAGTAATTTATGTAAAATTTGAGCTATTCGATTGACAACTTTACTATCCACTATATCCTTTTCATTGCAAGGAAGAATTCATCACCTATAAATTTTGTAGTCTTCATTTGTGTTGAGATACAAGACGAAACAACAGAAGTCCAAAAAAATATAGAGTAAAAAAGATGAGTTATATTATATTTAGGTTTATGTACAGAAAGAGAGAGTTGAGATATATAAAATGTTCTAAGTGTTTAACTATATTCAGTATACAAAAGAAAGTATTATATGTTGAATGAAGGTGTTCTTTTGTGGAGCATTGGACTCTTCAACTAATCTAGAGTTGTTTGTGTTATACATTGTGGTTGGGTTGATGAATCATGGAGGAGAAAAGTCAAGATTTATATTGTTGGACCAGTGTAGATTATGCCGTTGTAGGCTTGAATCTCCTTAAAGATAGCGAAATATCCGTGTCTCATCCAAAAGATTTGTTTATACATTTTTGGTCATTTTTATTCAATTTTAATTTATTGCATTTTTAATATATTATACCAACAATTTTAAGGAGATTCATGTTTTGCTAATTTGAAAAAATGTGGATATCAAGATAGGGAGCTCAACATCATTCCGCTAAAATGTCGCTCTCTTCAAGAGATGGAAGAGAAGATGTGTACAGTAAGTATTTTTTTACTTGCTCAAAAGTGGAGAAAAGGTAAAGACAAAAGATTTACATAGTATTTTCAGTAATAAATGGAATAAGATTTTTATGAAAAAAAAGATGTTTGAATTTTTCAAATAGTGGGGATTCATGAAATAAAAATAAATATTTGTGAAATTGTGAGTTTTGCATATTTGAAAAAATGCTATAAGATTGTGTTACAAGTGCATATATATTAATTGTGGAATAAATAACATGTTATTATTTGGCTATAATGTGATGATTTTTAGATCTAACATGAGAATTTTAAATAAATTATGAAAACCATTTTGAGTAGTCATGTACATATGGTAAGATTAATTTTGTTCTTATAATGAAAAAAATAAAACCATTAAACATGTGATGAAATTTTCCTTGTCAAGTCAGATAGTATGGAAATCCAATTTTGTTGGTTGTGTGAGTCTTGCAACTTCTTTTGATTCAATTGTATAAGAAAGTTGTGGCAAATAAAAACAAATGAACTTTGCTAGTCTAATAAAAATATGAGCTGTAACTAACAACTTGACTTGATAATATGTTTGCATTAAAAGTACTTTTAATGTACAAGCAAACTAGATGAGAAATAAAATGCGTGTTATTTAGTGTGATGAATCAAATTAATTTTGCTATCTCTATTATGAAGGTTGAAGTAAAAACAATAAATAAATTAAACTTAAACTAGTGAAAAAGTGAATTGAAACACTTTATTTTGAAAAAATAATTTTTCTAATTTTGATCAAATGTGAAAGCACCAATATAGTGGTTTAATAAAAAATCTTTATTAAAACGGTATATTTAGACTCATGAGGAGAAAAAACACAATATTGCAAGATCATATTCATCGTTTGTATACAATCAATGTTGATTGTGTTAAAACTTGTGATAATCTTGAAGATTCATTAACCAAGGCCTTAGCAAGATAAAGTGTCTGAACCACATTGAGGGGGATGAAAATTGAAGATCATAAATTCTGAGTCATATATGAGGAAACCCAACTTGGGAACTACAGATCCTATAACAAGGTTCAATGAGAAGAACAAATCATATGATGACATGTTGTGAGAAGCACTACTATGAATTTTAGTCAATCCCTAAGATGTGAGTGCATTTATCCTATAATTATTTGTGGATGTTGAGTATTTAAAATCTTAATGAAAGTTTGTATCTCATATGAATGGGGTGTCAAAATATAGTAGCACCCTTGTGTCACAACCCAAATCCGGGCCGCGACTGGCACCCACACTTACCCTCCTATGTGAGCGAACCAACCAATCTGAACTCCAACGTTTCGAACAAAATAATAGAAAATAATGCGAAAGACTTAAAACTCATTAGCGAATTCAATAATCAACTTTTAAAACTCAAAACTTATCATTATTCCCAAAATCTGGAAGTCATCATCACAAGAACATCTACAATCAAATGAGTAAACTAAGAGTATTCTAAAACCTAAAAATACATAAGAAGCTAGTCCATGCCGGAAGTTCAAGGCATCAAGACTTGAAGAAGAAGATCCAGTCCAAGCTAGAAGCATTAGCTCACCCTGAATTTCCGATGTAGTAAGACTGACTTAAATTACTGTTGAGTTGAAGACCATGGCACGTTTGCTGCACTTCACAAATAAACAAGAAGAAAACATAAAAGTAGGGGTCAGTACAAAACACGGGTACTGAGTAGATACCATCGGCCAACTCAAAATAGGGAACAGTATATATCAATATTATCGTAAATAAACTATAAAACTCAACATGTAGCAACGACAAGTATTATAATCTTCAATAAGTACCATCAAGTTCATCCATGAGGACTCAAGCCCCAATACCATACTCATTTGGGAATCATGTTCGTTAGATTGAGTATATTAACATCTTTCAAGATTCATTATCTTTCCTCCTCTTGTGTCGGTTCGTGACACTCCGATCCCCTAATTCTATGTGTCGGAACGTGACACTCCGATCCCCTACATGTGTCGGAATGTGACACTCCGATCCCCTACATGTGTCGGAACGTGACACTCTGATCCCCTACATGTGTCGGAACGTGACACTCCGATCCACTAAATCTATGTGTCGGAACGTGACACTCTGATCCCCTACATGTGTCGGAACGTGACACTCCGATCCCCTACATGTGTCGGTACGTGATACTCCGATCCACTAAATCTATGTGTCGGAACGTGACACTCCGATCCACTAAATCTATGTGTCGGAATGTGACACTTCGATCCACTAATATCATTCTGTAAATCATCAAGCCTTCTCTATACCAAGGCATCCTCAATCCCATTACTTTAATTCATCAAGCCTTCTTCTATACCAAGGCATCATCATTAATAATGTATATTAAAGTTTCTTTTCAAGATTTGGGATTCAATATTTTTGATCATGCTTATCTTATCACAATCACATAATCATATTCATGCAAACATATTCATGCAAACATACAATTAAGCATATAGTAGGGTTTACAATACTACCAATACATATCATTCTCTATTAAGAGTTTACTATGAAAGCATGAAAACCATAACCTACCTCCACCGAAGATTAGTGATCAAGCAAGCAAATTTTTTTCCAAGCTTTGTTTCTCCCTTGTCGTTCGATTCTCCCTCTCTCTCTTGTTCTTTCTATTTTGTTTATTCCAACCCTCTTTCTTTTACCCTAATTAGTATATAATTAAGAATAAAAGATGGCAATAATACCCCACTAATTAACTTAGGGTTACCTCTTTTAACCCATCAAAAATTTGAGTTATTAATATAAACCCACGAACATTATAATTAAGGCAAGAATAGTCAAAAACGTCCCTTAAAACTTAACCAGAAATCCGACTCTGCCTGGGATTTGCGCAACCTGTGACGGGCCGTCGTGCCTGTGACGGTCCGTCCTGCAGGTCATCGCAGAGTTCAGAGACCCAAATTTCCACCAAGGGTCTGTGACGGTCCGTCACACCTGTGACGGTCCGTCCTGCCATTCCGTCACAAAGTTCAGAGAGTTGATTTTCAGTACCCAATTTCAGATTTTCTAAGTATTTTGGGACGAGACCCCCTCGACGGTCCGTCGTGCCCATGACGTTCCGTCGTGGGGTCCGTCGCTTCTGCCAGTTTTTCCAGAATTGAAGTATGTTGCTCAAAACGACTAAACGGGTCATTACATTAGATACCAATTTACCCATTGTTCGTCCCCGAACGTTCAAAAGAAGGAAAACAAGGGCGAAAAGGAGTACCTGAATCTGTAAACAGGTGTGGGTATTTTTCTCGCATATCCGCCTCCTTCTCCCAAGTGGCTTCTTCAACCGGGCGATTCTTCCATTGCACCTTGATGGATGCAATCTCTTTTGACCTCAACTTGCGAACTTCTCTATCTAAAATAGCAACAGGCTCCTCCTCATAAGACAAGTTCTCATCAAGTAAAACTGAATCCCAACGGATAATGTAATTTCCATCCCCATGATATCTTTTCAACATCGACACATGGAATACCGGATGTACTCCGAACAGCCCTGGGGGCAAGGCTAACTCATAAGCCACTTCCCCCACTCGCTTAAGTACTTCAAATGGTCCAATGTACCTTGGACTTAGTTTACCCCTTTTACCAAACCGCATCACCCCTTTCATGGGTTAAACTTTCAACAAGACTTGTTCGCCTTCCATGAACTCTAAGTCTCTAACCTTTCGATCTGCATTTTCCTTTTGTCTACTTTGCGCCGCTAGAAGCTTTTCTTGAATAGACCTCACTTTTTCCATCGAATCCCTCAAGAGATCAGTACCCCAAGGTCTGACCTCGAACGAATCAAACCAACCAATGGGAGACCTACATCTCCTACCATACAAGGCTTCAAATGGGGCCATATCAATGCTTGAGTGATAGCTATTATTGTATGAAAACTCCGCTAAGGGTAAGAAGCTATCCCAATGACCACCAAACTCTATCACACACGCACGAAGCATATCCTCCAACACTTGAATCGTTCGCTCAGACTGACCATCGGTCTGGGGATGGAACGCAGTACTAAGGTCCAACCTAGTACCCAATTCTGCATGCAATGTTTTCCAAAACATAGAAGTAAACTGCGTACCTCTATCTGATATGATGGATAGTGGAACCCCATGCAATCGCACCACTTCTGAGATGTAAAGTTTGGCTAAATTTTCTCCATTGTAAGTCACCTTGACCGGAATGAAATGAGCAGATTTAGTTAACCTATCAACAATCACCCAAATGGAGTCATACTTATCCATTGTCTTCGGAAGACCAACCACAAAATCCATTGCAATTCTTTCCCACTTCCATTCTGGAATGGGCATTCTCTGAAGCGTTCCTCCGGGCCTTTGGTGTTCATACTTTACTTGTTGACAGTTTGGACATTTGGCAATAAAATCCACAATGTCACACTTCATTCTACTCCACCAAAAGTGTTGCTTTAGGTCACGATACATCTTGGTTGCCACCCGGATGTATAGAATACCTTAAACTATGAGCCTCTGTCAGAATAGTGTTGATCAAATCATCGACGCGGGGTACGCATACCCTTCCCTTGATTCTCAAAACACCTTCCTCATCGATTTGTGCTTCCTTAGCCTACCCTCGCAATACTTTATCTTGAATTCTTCTTAGTTTCTCATCATCAAACTGTTTTCCCTTAATTTTGTCAAGAAAAGAAGATCTTGACTCCACAGAAGCCAACAATCCTCCCTTCTCATTTACTTCTAATCTCATCAAGTCATTAGCTAGAGTCTGAACCTCTCTAGCTAATGGGCGTCTAGAGGCTTGCAAGTGAGCTAGACTTCCCATGCTTCCTGCTTTTCTACTTAAAGAATCCGCCCCAACATTCGTCTTTCCCGGATGATACAAAATGGTGATGTCGTAGTCCTTCAGTAGTTCCATCCATCTTCTCTGTCTCAAGTTCAAATCTTTCTGAGTAAAGACACACTGAAGGCTACGATGATCCGTGTAGACCTCACACTTAACCCCATATAAATAGTGTCTCCATTGCTTTAATGCAAACACTACCGCAGCCAATTCCAAATCATGAGTTGGGTAGTTACGTTCATACATTTTTAATTGCCTCGAAGAATAAGCAATCACACTCTTCTCTTGCATTAGTACTGCACCCAAACCCAAATAGGATGCATCACAAGTAAACAATGAAGTTCTTACCCTATACTGGTAAGGTAAGGATAGGTGCGGTAGTCAACAAAGTCTTGAGCTTCTGAAAGCTTTCCTCACATTCGTCCGACCATACAAATGGAACATTCTGCTTAGTCAAGTTCGTCAATTGGGAAGCAATAGAAGAGAATCCCTTGACAAATCGACGGTAGTAACTAGCTAACCCAACAAAGCTCCTTATTTCTGACACATTAGTGGGTCTTACCCAATTCTTCACTGTCTCAATCTTAGAAGGATCCACCATCACTCCATCCTTAGAAACCACGTGCCCCAAGAAGGACACCGCATCTAGCCAAAACTCACAATTAGAGAACTTGGCATAAAGCTTTTTCTCCCTCAGCATTTCCAATACCATTCTCAAATGCTCTTCATGTTCCTTCTTGCTCTTTGAGTATAACAATATATCATCAATAAATACGATCACGAAGAGGTCCAAATATGTTTTAAAAATCCCGTTCATCAAGCTCATGAACTCAGCAGGGGCATTCGTAAGACCAAAGGACATCACCACAAATTCGTAATGCCCATACCTCGTTCGAAAAGCAGTCTTTGGCACATCCGCTGCCCGTATTCTCAATTGATGATAACCGGATCTCAAATCAATCTTAGAGAAGACACAAGCACCTTGTAACTGATCGAACAAGTCATCAATGCGAGGAAGAGGATACTTGTTCTTTATGGTTACCTTGTTTAGTTGTCTGTAGTCTATACACATTCGAAAACTCCCATCATTCTTCTTTACAAACAAAACCGGAGCACCCCAAGGAGATGCACTTGGTCTAATGAAGCCTTTGTTCAATAACTCTTGAAGTTGTGCTTTTAACTCTCTTAACTCCGCGGGAGCCATTCTATAAGGGGGTATAGAAATGGGGCGAGTACCGGGTTCAAGATAAATACAGAAGTCAATATCCCTATCCGGTGGCATACCAAAAAGATCTGCAGGGAACACATCCAAAAACTCACGAACTACTGAAACCGACTCAATCGAAGGTACTTGGGTAGTGTCATCCTTGAGATGTGCCAAGAAAGCTAAACACCCTTTACTAACCATTTTCTTAGCACGAAGAAAGGAGATGATACGCACCGGATTGGAAGTGTAGTCACCCTCCCAAACTAACGGATCTGTCCCAGGCTTGGCTAACGTCACCGTTTTAGCATTACAATCCAAGATCGCAAATTGCGGAGACAGCCAAGTCATACCCAGAATTACATCAAAATCATCCATTTCTAAGATAACCAAATCTACATAAGTGTTGCTCCCCACAAAGTTCACCAAACAAGACCTATATACCTTTTCAATTACCACAGACTCACCCACCGGAGTAGAAACACGAATAGGCATATCAAGTAATTCACAATGTAAATTTAGACCATTAGCAAATAAGGAAGATACATAAGAAAACGTGGATCCAGGATCAAACAATACAGAAGCCATGCAATCACAAACCAGAAGATTACCTGTGATGACAACATCAGATGCCTCCGCTTCAGACCGCCCAGGGAAAGCGTAACAATGGGCCCTATCGTTCGTCTGTCCGTTGCCCCTACCATGTTGTGATGTAGTGGCCCAAGTTTGCCCATTACCTCTGCCGTTTTGGTGACCACCATTACCTCGACCACCACGTCCTCCAGAATAACGGCCTCTACCATGACCACCTCTACCTCTAGCTATTGGGGGTCTATAACTTTGTCTGGGACAATTTTTCCTAATATGTCCAATCTCCCCACATCCATACCATTCTCTGGAGTCAATCCTAGGCCCCTCGGAGAAGTGTTGACCGGTCTGAGGTGGTCCCCCAACTACAGTCTGTAGTGAAGACTCAATTGGTCGGACTGAGTAACTTCCCGAACCCTGTCCTCTAGTGTAAGAACCATTAAACTCACCTCCCTTTCGAAGCCTTTTTGATGTCGATGTTGGGGTGAAGTCGTCTGGCTTCACTCCTTCCACTTCTATCAAAAAGTCTACCACTTCTTGGAAGGATTTTGCCGTTGCCGCTACCTGTAAGGCCGAAGTCCGCAATTCTGATCTCAACCCCTTCACAAACCGGCGAATCCGCTCTTGAGGACTGAAACAGAGTTGAGTGGCATATCTGGATAGTGCACGGAACTTAGCGTCATAAGCATTAACCGACATCCTACCTTGCTCTAGGCTCAGGAACTCATCCCTTTTCCTATCCCTCAAAGTCCGGGGAATATACTTCTCCATAAACAAGCTAGAGAACGAGGCCCAAGTCATAGGTGGTGCCTCTATTGGTTGACACTCAATATGTGACCGCCACCACATTTTGGCGTTCCGTTGAAACTGATAACTCACGAACTCAACACCAAACCGTTCTACTATACCCATCTTGTGTAGTAGCTCATGACAGTCAACCAGAAAATCATAAGCATCCTCCGATTCAGCACCCTTGAAGATCGGAGGTTTCAATTTCAAGAACATACTTAAAAGTTCATACTGATCACTTGTCATTATAGGCCCAGTAGTCAGACGTTGAAACGTGCCTATTTCCAATGGAACATCCATGCGGGGAGCCATAGTAGCCGCATGTTTTACCTCCGGAGCCTGTGGTGCTGGTGCAGAGAACATTGGGGGTGTCTTGCCCTGATCAGACAACCCGCTAAGATAAGCCAGAACCTGATTGATCATCTCTGGGGTAGGTTGGGGTGGCATTTCCTCATTTTGCACTTGTTCAGTTTCCCCATCCTCCCCTTCTCTTATTACCTCCTCAATCGGTGGAGGAGTCACTGCCCTAGTATCAGATGGGCTAGGTGCTCGTCCTCTTCCTCTAGTGGACGTCCTCCCACGACCTCTACCACGGCCCCTTGCCGCTGTTCTTCCTCGAGCCACAGACCCAGTGGCTGGCTCAGTTGTTTCTTGTCTGGCTGATGTTGGTGTTGGCGTAGTCGTTGCTCTAGTTCTAACCATCTGCGAAAGAGAGTGAAGATGGTCAGATACAAATTCGTATCGCCTAAATACCAATTGGACTCAAGTAGTAGCACGAAAGAAAGAATGAAAGAGTGAAATTTTTCCTAAAGTCTTATAGCCTCTCAAGGAAAAGTAAAGGCGTCCCCCTACCGTTCCTTAAGACTCTACTAGACCTGTTCTTGTGTGATCAGACCAACGAACCTAATGCTCTGATACCAAGTTTGTCACGACCCAAATCCGGGCCGCGACTGGCACCCACACTTACCCTCCTATGTGAGCGAACCAACCAATCTGAACTCTAACATTTCGAACAAAATAATAGAAAACAATGCGGAAGACTTAAAACTCATTAGCGAATTCAATAATCAACTTCTAAAACTCAAAACTTATCATTATTCCCAAAATCTGAAAGTCATCATCACAAGAACATCTACAATCAAATGACTAACTAAGAGTATTCTAAAAGCTAAAAATACATAAGAAGCTAGTCCATGCCGGAAGTTCAAGGCATCAAGACTTGAAGAAGAAGATCCAGTCCAAGCTAGAAGCATTAGCTCACCCTGAATTTCCGATGTAGTAAGACTGGCTTGAATTACTGTTGAGTTGAAGACAATGGCACGTTTGCTGCACTCCACAAATAAACAAGAAGAAAACATAAAAGTAGGGGTCAGTACAAAATACGGGTACTGAGTGGATATCATCGGCCAATTCAAAATAGGGAACAATATATATCAATATTATCGTAAATCAACTATAAAACTCCACATGTAGCAACAATAAGTATTATAATCTTCAATAAGTACCATCATGTTTATCCATGAGGACTCAAGCCCCAATACCATACTCATTTGGGAATCATGTTCGTTAGATTGAGTATATTAACATCTTTCAAGATTCATTATCTTTCCTCCTCTTGTGTCGGTTCGTGACACTCCGATCCCCTAATTCTTTGTGTCGGAACGTGACACTCCGATCCCCTACATGTGTCGGAATGTGACACTCCGATCCCCTACATGTGTCGGAACGTGACACTCCGATCCCCTACATGTGTCGGAACGTGACACTCCGATCCACTAAATCTATGTGTCGGAACGTGACACTCCGACCCCCTACATGTGTCGGAACGTGACACTCCGATCCCCTACATGTGTCGGAACGTTACACTCCGATCCACAAAATCTATGTGTCGGAACGTGACACTCCGATCCACTAAATCTATGTGTCAGAACGTGACACTTCGATCCACTAATATCATTCTGTAAATCATCAAGCCTTCTCTTTACCAAGGCATCCTCAATCCCATTACTTTAATTCATCAAGCCTTCTTCTATACCAAGTTATCATCATTAATAATGTATATTAAAGTTTCTTTTCAAGATTTGGGATTCAATATTTTTGATCATGCTTATCTTATCACAATCACATAATCATATTCATGCAAACATATTCATGCAAACATACAATTAAGCATATAGTAGGGTTTACAATACTACCAATACATATCATTCTCTATTAAGAGTTTACTATGAAAGCATGAAAACCATAACCTACCTCCACCGAAGATTAGTGATCAAGCAAGCAAATTTTTCTCCAAGCTTTGTTTCTCCCTTGTCGTTCGATTCTCCCTCTCTCTCTTGTTCTTTCTATTTTCTTTATTCCAACCCTCTTTCTTTTACCCTAATTAGTATATAATTAAGAATAAAAGATGGCAATAATACCCCACTAATTAACTTAGGGTTACCTCTTTTAACCCCTCAAAAATTTGAGTTATTAATATAAACCCACAAACTTTATAATTAAGGCAAGAATAGTCAAAAACGTCCCTTAAAACTTTACCAGAAATCCGACTCTGCCTGGGATTTGCGCAACCTGTGACGGGCCGTCGTGCCTGCGACGGTACGTCCTGCAGGTCGTCGCAGAGTTCAGAGACCCAAATTTCCACCAAGGGTCTGTGACGGTCCGTCACACCTGTGACGGTCCGTCCTGCCATTCCGTCACAAAGTTCAGAGAGTTGATTTTCAGTACCCAATTTCAGATTTTCTAAGTATTTTGGGACGAGACCCCCTCGACGGTCCGTCGTGCCCATGACATTCCGTCGTGGGGTCCGTCGCTTCTGCCAGCTTTTTCAGAATTGAAGTCTGTTGCTCAAAACGACTAAACGGGTCGTTACACCTTGACAGATTTCACCTATGTGAATATGAAAGAAGGTCGCTTTCTAAAAGAATGGGCTTGTTTTATAAAACACTCATGAAACTGGGATAGCACAAAGTCGTAACTTGCTAGATATTAAAGATTATTTCAACACCTTGATTATTGTGTGTAAGAAGTAATTCTTTATTTTCGTTAAGTAGTCATAGTTCAAGTATAAGACCACTACTGACTATGGAGTAAAGGTCATTGTTTTACTAAGTGAATGTTCAATGCAGAGCACACCTTCATTATGCATAATAGTCTACCTTCAACTAGTTTTGAAAAAACTCTATTTTTTTAATATTTAAATGAGTGGAGGATTGGTTGTGTGACATTTTAATATTAATAAAAATATATATTATATGTAACATTAAATATCATGTTATGTCTATTGATAGACATTACATTTGTGCCTCTTTACTCTCATCAATTGTGAAAGAAAGTAATCATTTGTTTTTAGTAACTTATGTAATAATTAGTTGTTTGTTTCATCCATTATTCTTTATTTATGTCTTGTAACTTATGTAATATTTCAGTCAATCATTTATTAAATTTACTATCCATTATCTCCTATTCATTTCAAGGAAGAATTCATCACCTATAAATAGTGCAGTCTTCATTTGTGTTGAGATACAAGAAGAAACAAAGGAACTACAAGAATATATAGAGTGAAAAAGATGAGTAGTATTATATTTAGGTTTGTGTAGTGAAAGAGAGAGTTGAGACACAGAAAATTTTCTAAGTCAACTATATTCACTTTATAAAAGAGAGTATATATGTTGAAAGAATGTGTTTTTTTGTGGAGCTTTGGACTCTTTAACTAATCTAGAGTTGTTTGAGTTTATGCATTTTTGTTGGTTTGTTGTATCTTAGAGGGGAAAATCAAGAGTTATACTCCTGGACAGGTGTAGATTATGCCGCAGTGGGATTGAATCTTCTTAAACAGAGCGAGATATCCGTGCCTTATCCTAAAGATTAGTTTATACATTTTTTCATTTTATTTCATCTGTAATTTGTTGTATTTGTGGTACATTACACCATCTGTTTGGACATGCGATATGAAATTTTGGTGTTGTATATTTTCTCATAAACATAAAAATCCCATAAGTTCTAAAACTATTATAATAGCCCCAATTGTTTATTCAGTCTTATCAAATAAACAAAAATTATAAAATCGCACAACAAATTTGTAATGACCTTAAAGTTAAATTGGTTAAACTGGAGCTTCACATGTGCTTCATGAGTTAATAATGTATTAAAATATTAACTTTTGGCATTAGAGGTAATGATATAACTTTGATAAGTTAGGAAGTCAAACATCAAGGGACGACCAAGATGTTTTATGACTAGACATCTTTGTGCTTGGCTGTA
The DNA here is from genome assembly GCF_036512215.1 of Solanum lycopersicum. NCBI lineage: Eukaryota > Viridiplantae > Streptophyta > Magnoliopsida > Solanales > Solanaceae > Solanum > Solanum lycopersicum. The sequence goes on from NC_090808.1 coordinate 52,374,070, forward strand.
TTTTTGTGTGTCTTTGCATGTTTTATATACTTTTTGGGGTTCTATTTGATAGGAGAGGATCCTAAGACCTAGATGAGAATGTTTAGGGTTTGACTTCCGGGTAAGACTCCCCAAGGGAGACCCTAAGGTTACTTGAGGAGGACCCAAGACTTGACAAGAAAGCTGTCAAGCACTGCCCAAATGACGACCCTAGTCGACGGGCAAGCTTAAATGACACCCTGTCGTTTGGGGGCATAGATCCACACTTAGTTATGGGAGATAATACCCCAATAAATGACTCTCTGAAACAAGATACGCCTAGCAGGATGGGTCTTCATTCAAACGACACCCAGTAGGTTGGGCCGTCTTTTGGAAGCATGCAAAAGTGGTTTGCAATTCTTCCATGCTTGGGATGTTCTGGTAAATTCATCCCAAGTCATTTAAAAGTTATGGACGGTTGTTTTAGGGTTTTTTAATGTATTTTAAATTAGTTTATACTCCCAGAACCTAAGTTAGTCTTCACTTTTCAAAACCAAAACCTCCCATCGAAGAAAAACTCTCTCAAAACCCCACTGAAGCTTGAACTCAAGGTAGATCTTGGATTGAAGGTTTTGGGTGATTTCTTCACCAAATATCGTGGGTTTCTTCATAGAAGCTAGTATAGTAGTTCATCCTTGACTCTTCTCTCATTCAAGGAGCCAATCCAAAGACTTTTCAAAAAGGGTTTCAAATTCCTATATTCTTCTATTTTGAATTCTAAGTATGAATTCTTGCATAAAAATATTTTAATTAATGAAATATGATATTTTTCAATGTTAGTTAATGATTTTATGGGCAAAAACTCAATGAACCCATAAATATGCAAATCCTAAATTTTTAACTAATGAAGTGAATTTTAATGTATATGATTAGATAATGCTAGAAAAGTGTTTCTTATGTCGTACTGGGAATTACCTACTACCTCTGTGCATTATTATAATGATTTTATGGACAATTGAAAAAAGGTTGCAAAAGCTTGTATGAAGGATTAGTTGATCTATCTTGCTTAGTTATTATTGAATTGATCTTATGTGTGTGCACTGTCATTATGTGCTGGAATACATTGAGATGTTATAATGTACAAGCATGAGTTGTGTTTTAATTCGTTTTTGGAAAATAAGTTTTTTATAGGTTTTCGACTTTTTTAGAGTCACCACTTAATTTTTTAAGGAAAGTCAAGAAACTTTTATTTTAAAAAGACATAAAAAGAAAATCATTTTAAAAATTTAAAACGGGGTTTGGGGATTCTTATTTATATTTTAGGAAGATTTTTACTGCACCTAAAATATTTGCTAAATCGTGATTATCCGACAACGAACTTATTTGACTAAAAATATTATATATTAATTTTTGAGATAAAAATTATTTGAAGTTTTTTGAAAAAAGGAAGTATTAATTTTACTATTTAAGTGAATTTCAAATTGTAAAATTTATTTTAAGCATATTTACTTATTTGCTTTAATCGAGTCGTTTTAACAAAGTGATGTCTTATGGGGGATTTGAATTTTTCTAACCTTAAAACTAATAATAAGTACCAATCAGCAAGTAAACGACAAAGTAAAGACAGATAGACAGAGACACACAGACAGACAGACAGAGAGAGAGAGAGAGAGAGAGAGAGAGAGAGAAAGTTGGGTCCAAATACGATTTATATCTGCCTGGACCAGTATTTGCACACATTTCACTTTGGGTTTTTGAGCCATTTAAATATTGTTCTTATCCTAAGTTCTAGTTAAATAATACAAAGATCAAGTGCTTAGGCTCAATTTTAACAAAATACAACATTAAATTAAAAAAAGTTGGTTTTTGGCCGCACGACTTCAACTCTTCAATTAACTTCATATCCTCTCATTTTGGGGGATCTGTTCGTAGATTTTAAGGTAGGGAGATTGGATGGAGAATTTGAGCATTTACAGCTCTCTCGAAATGCAAGAGGGGAGGAAAGAGTGCATGGCGAACTCAGACAATTTTTACATGCATAAAAAGGGAAAAGAACATTGGCATAAAACCTAACCAATACGGACGGTAAAAAATAACATACTAAATTATGCAAAGGGAAGAAATGAGACATATTTACTTATAACATAATTAAAGGAAATCATATAAGTCCAAACAAAAAGTTAAAACAATGACTAAAGAACATACTGATCGTTCCAACTAAATTAATTAGCATGGTAGTTAGCAATATGCGTTAAAGTTATCAAAATCAAACTTCACTTCACTAGATAAAATATTTTAATGAACAATATTTTTTATGAGAACTAAGTAAAAAGTGAGCAAACAAGAAACCTACAGACATTACTAGCATATGCATAAGCTGGGGAGGAAAAGTAACAAGCTAAAAAAATAAACATGATAGGCAAGTCTCACATACAACTCCTTTTTTTAAAAAAAAAATACTATTCAACACTAAAAAATTTAGCACTTAGAGAGCACTTGAACAAAGGGCGATTTTTCAGCAATAAACTCATACTTAAGTCGCTAACGCGTGCACATGAATGACCTTAGACTTTGAACAAGAATCTCAATAAACTGCACATTTAAGACAACCTCGAGACAAGAGAGCGCTCATGTACAAGAAAAAAAAGAAATATTAACAACAATACTAGGATGATAGTTAGCTTAAACACGAGACAATAGATTAACACACGAGAGATCTTACTAAGCAAACAAAGTAACTAAAAACTCTAGGTGACATGGTACGGGCTACTGAAATTATACAAAATATTTAACTATAATTATCTATCAATTAGACAAAATAAAGAAAGAGACTTCCCATATATTAGCTAGACCTCATATTCCGCACATATAAAGTAAGGGAAAGAACTTATTCAAATATAAATGAATCACTGTTAAAGAAATATTACTGACATTAACATGAACTCAAATCACAATACCTACAAATTATCGTATACAAATGCAATACTCAAGAAGCCCATCAAACGGTAACTTGGGAAAAGAATATAAATAACTAATTTCTAGATCTTTTTGGACTAAAACATTAGTAAGCTTAATCATCCCATATGACTTGCATCAACTATAAAACTAGTCAAAATCTATCCCAACACATTAACACTTCCTTGAATGAAAGAACAAGAAGAGGACATAGCTACCAATTTAAACAATGATGAAATTATCTTACTAATTTTGAAAACATTTTGAATACATTAATAAAATAAAAAAAAACTTCTTTACCGGAAGAAATCTTTGGGACTAGTAATTGAATAACAAAGTAAGCAAGAGAACCTAATGTCAACAAACACTCAAAAACATAGTTTTCGAACAAGCATAAAATTCTAAAACACTATGCTATTTATTGAAAATCAATTTTAATAAATAAATAGGCTAGGCTAAAAAAAGTGGCTCTGTACCCAAAAAAAATGCCCAAGATAAGTTACAGTCGAATAGTGAAAGTCGAGAAACACACGCTAGAATGTGATCAACATAGCTAAAACTAATCAGCTCGCACCAACTAAACATGAACCAAAATATCACTAAGAACATGAGACAATAACATAAATTTTAGGCAAGACGAATGTGATGCTTAATCGTCCATGATATAGAATAACTAAACTATCAGTAAAAACAACTAAACGGAAAGTATAGAAAAACTATGAATCCAACAAAAAACAAAACTAAGAGAGATGTTTACCTTTGTTGGGGCAGCGAACGGGAGAAAGATGAGTTGAGCGTCTACCAACACGCAGGCTTAAATAGAGTAAATTTTTTGGGAAAATTGAGGGAAATCTTGACCAATTCAAAAATTCAAAATTTTTTCATTTCCCTATTTCCTGTAGTCTTGTCGCTTGTACGCATTTGGGATTGTTGTGCGTATAGTTGGTATTGTGTTTGCTAGAATGGGGTTCGGCTGGGTCTTTTTGGAATTGAAAGTGGGATGAGGGGAATATTGGATTGGGCCACTGGATGTAAAGGAAACTGGGTTTGGTTTTATTTGTATTATGAAAAGGCCCAAAATCGATTTGGTTGAAATATTTGGCTATAAATAAATCAATCAATAAGCTTGTAAATTTTAACGAAATGAAATAATCGACTTGATTATAAAATAAAAATATTTAAAAAATTAAAAATAGAATGAAATGCAAACAGTTATATAACAAAAATAGCTAGTCAAATATTTTAACAAAGTGAAATCTTTCGAGGCGATTTTTGAGTAATCATAAATTATAATAGTCATATGCATAATTATGTAAATCATAAATATTATCTTAAAATTATAAAAGTGATGAGTTTAATCTAAAATAACTTACAAATATTTTAAACTTTATAAAATCTAATTATTTCAAATCGTTTGAAATTAAGAAACTCGATTACTTATTTATGTTACGAAGGTTAAAAATTGGGTGTCAACCAGTTGCATTGTGAAGTTTTCAATGTGTGTCTTGAAGATGCACTGTCAAAATGAGGTTTAATATGAATGTGAAGCATGATAGTGTGTGAAATATGATTATTGTAGCATGATTATGTGTAGAAGTCAAAGTTCTGAATATGGTGGTTATGTGAAGAGTGTTCTCACATATACTCTCACACACTTCGAATGAATGAATAAAGTTAATTAATGAAAATGGGGGATTCTAGGGTAGACATCATTTGTGAGTAGACATGAAGTGTCTAACACAAACCCTACTATTCCTAGGAACTCTAGTGAATGAAGAAGGGGGATTTTATGGTGGATACTCTTCGTCAGTTTAGATGAAGTGTTCAGTAGCAACCTCCCTATTCCAAAGAGTTTTCCAAAGAAAGGTTGGAGGTTGAATACTCTTCATGACATGAGATGTAGTATTCAAAAGTAACCTCTAGAGATTAGTACATTTCGTGAGTTGCGATGTAGTACTTGGTAATCCCTTAACCTATAGCTAATGAATGTAATGAATGTCTAGAACTCTGTGAGGCCTTTATGCTTAGCACCGAGAGTATTTGAAGAATGGGTGGATCTTCCACGTGAGTAGAGATGGTGTATCCAATGTACCACTTGAAAAAGTAATCTTCATGAGTTGAGTTTAGTTACTTATAAGCAATCTCCTTATCCCCTAACTATGTGCCCTCGTAGGTTTAGCTATCGGAGATCCATGTAAAGGCTAACAGAATAACCCTACCTTAGGAAAGTGGGGATCCCTCATCCGATAGGGGTAAATAACGAGATTTTATGCCTAGCTCTCATGGTGTATGTTGGTTAAAGCCATCTTCCACATATGAACGTAAATGAACTAAGTCTTCTTAAGGGTGTACAACTTAGGGTAGGTGGTGGAATAGGACGTTATCTATCTATCGCACACGTAGACATTTGTAAGAAGTCTTGGTGTGTCCGTATATGAAAATGTATGGTGGGTTACTACGTGATGTTAAATAAGTAAGTTGACTTTATGTCTAATGTTTTTGAAGCATGTTGATATTATGTCTAATTTTGATGAAGTTATGTAAATGATGAATGTGATGTGTCTAGTCTAAGGTGAATCCTAAGAGCCATTTAGTGGAATTAGTAGTATGGGATACTACTTTTACATTGAACAAACTTTAACTTGGGGGTTGTCTTGGAGGATGGTATTCATTTGAAGATCTTGAATGTATGTATGTTTCCTCTAGTACCTTTAGTAATAGATGTTGACTTGTTAATTAAATGAAGTATTCTTATATTTAATAGTATAAAATATCACTTAGGTACGTATTGAAGAGGTTGTATCAGCAGTCTCTTTATGTCTTACCTAGGTGAGTCTTAGCTAGGAATTAGAGTTCATAGTTCCTTAGGTTACTAAGGTTTGTAATCTTTTGTTGAGGCTCAGATTTTATGAAGTGGAGTTAAATCCTACAGAGGTGTATATCGTTGTTTTTACCCTTTATAAGTTTGGGGCTTTCGCGATAATATATTCTTTCATTATTTTATTTTCTTTACAAAACGTAACTCCTCTAATATGCAAAAGAACATATAGAATATACATGTTCTTTAGGAAAATTTGGGGGTCAGAATTCCAATAGAGTGAAAATAACAAGGACATGAGATAATGAGAATGGAGAAATAGAAAGACCTAGAAGAGACTACAAAGAAAAAAATGTAGTCAACGACAAGTGATTTAGCCGAGGACATGTGATTTGTTGAAAACAAGAAATAGTGTATATGAAAGGCCTACAAGAGAGTATAAAGAAAAAAGTAGTCAAGGACAGGTGACTTAGTCGATGACGGATTATTTACTGAAAAACAAGAAATAGTGTACACATGTTGTGCGTTTTTAGAGAAAATAACTTTACTTGCAGAAAAACATTTAAATAACTTTTTTATATCTTTTATATTATGTATACTTAAGTAGGAAAAAAATTCCAAAAATATATTTACATATTTAAAACAAAATAAAAAAATATAAAAATAAAACAAAAATAAGTTACAAGGAGAGATTTAGATGAGGTGGAGTATATTTTTAATTCATCTTATTAAACTGTTATAATTGAATTCATTCGATTGATCACTAAATTACACCCTTAAATGCTAGAATCACTCTTCTTCTTTATCAACATTTAATAGATAATTATTAAATAATATTACTTGTACCACTTCAAAATAACAATTTATGACTCGTGTGATTTGTGAATCAACTATATAAACTACTAATATATCATCATATTTAAAGAATAACACAAAGATTATAATATCATAAAACAATGACTGGTTAAAGTTGTCATACCTTTCATTTTATTTCTCACATTTATATGCGAAGTTAATACAACAATAATTTTATATCTAATATAATCTCGTAAGCTAGATTTGAGAAGAAATGTCGATATGTTTGGATTTGTGTTATATGTATCAAGAGAGGTGGATGGTGAATAGTAAAAACTCGAAGGTGTAAATTTTAGAGAGTTTTTCCATGGATAGGATAACAAATGTAGGGTTTTTCCATGGTCCATTTGATATAATCCTAAGGAGAAAACGACGTTAGTTATTTTTTTGATTCTTTTTATCGAACCTATCGCTCCATATTTGTTAGCAAAGAAGTCTTTGTTGTCTATAGCATTGGTAGATGGAGAGACAATAGCGATAGATAAAGTTACGGAAATGAAGCCAATATCCGAAACAAGTAGGGTCAAGGTTATACATTATCTAATAGAAAAGCTTCCAAATCATATAAGAATGCAGTTTGAGGATGGAAAATCTGGTAAGTTGAATGAGGGATCACTAGATTACACCCTTAAATGCTAGATTTACTCTTATTCTTTATCAACATTTAATAGGTAATTATAAAAAAATATTACATGTCCCATTTCAAAATAAAAATTTATGACTCGTGTGATTTGTGAATCAATTATATAAACTACTAATATATCATCACATTTGAAGAATAATAAAAAGATTATAATATTATAAAATAATCACTGGTTGAAATTGACATACCTTTCCTTTGATTTCTCACATTTATATGCGAAGTTAATCCAACAATAATTGCATCTCTATTATAATCTCGTAACCTAGATTTGATAAAAAAAAGTCGATATGTTTGGGTTTGTGTTCTATGTATCGAGAGAGATGGATGGTGAATACTAAAAACTCGAAGGTGTCCATTGGAGATAGTTTTTCCATGGACAGGAGAACCATGTAGAGTTTTTCCATGGTCCATTGGATATAATCCTTAGATTAAAACGACATTAGTTGTGGTTTTGATTCATTTGATCGAACTTATCTCTCCAGATTTTTTTGTAAAGAAGTCTTTGTTGTCTATAAATACGGCAATAGTTGACTAAGTTGTGTATAACAAGACTTAGGAGATTTTGAAAGTCTATAAATATCACAATAGTTAATTGAATAATTTTGTGCACCTAAATAGAGAGAAGTTAAAACATGATCAAGTGTTTCAGAGAGTTTTTAGATTTATTGGGGAGTGCCGCAAGTTTGTGAGGAAAAAGTTGTAAGATTGTAATTATCAATTTTGATTACAATCAAGTATGTGTGTAGGATACGTCTAAAAAGATTGAGAAACTTTACGGATTGTAGAAGACTTATACCTGGGGAGGGGGGTTGTGTCTTTAGTAACTAGTAATTACAGTTTTTAATTTCTTAACAAGGAATTAGAGTTTATAATTCCTTAGGTTACATATGTTTGTAATCATTCATTGAGACTCAGAGTTTAATCAAGTGGTGTTAAATCCTAAAGAGGTATAGGTCATTGGTTATACCCTTTATGATTTGGGGTTTTTCGAGAAAATATTTTGTGTCATTATTTTATATGTTTACAAAACGTGCTATAATCTGCAAAGTAACAAATAGAATATAGTTGTTTCTCAGTCAAATTTCAGGGTCAGAATTCCAACACAGTGAAAATTACCAGTACATGGAAGAATGACAATGAAGAAATGGAAAGACCTAGAAGAGAGTAGAAAGAAAAAAAGTAGTCAAAGACAAGTGATTTAATAGAGAACATGTGATTTGTTAAAAACAACAAATAGTTTACATATAAAGACCTTGAAGAAAGTACAAAGAAAAAAAAGTACTCAAGGGGACAAGTGATTTAGTCGAGCACAGGTTATTTACTAAAAACAAGAAATAGTGTATACGTATTGTTTGTTTTTAGAAAAATATTTTTTACTTGCGGTAACACTTTTTAAAATAAAATTTTTATTTCTTTTCTATGATCTATAAATAGGAAAAAATTCTAAAAATATATTTAAATATTTAAAACAAAATAAGTAAAAAAATAAAAGTAAGTTATGAGTAGAGAGTTAGATGAGTTGGAGTTTTTATGTTATCTTATTAAACCGTTAAGATTTAATTCATTTGATTGATCAATCTTAGTTTTTATCAACATTTAATGGATAATTATATAATGATGTTACTTGTGCAATTTTAAAAAAAACAATTTACGAATCATGTGATTTGTGAATTAACTGTATAAACTACTAATATATCATCGCATTTAAAGAATAATGCAAAGGTTATAATATTATAAAATAATTACTGGATATAATTACCATACCTTTTTCTTTGATTTTTCATGTTTATATTCTAAGTTTATCCAACAATAATTGCATATCTAATATAATCTCGTAAGATAGATTTGAGAAGAAAAGTCGATATTTTTGGGTTTGTGTTGTAGATTTCGACAGAGGTGGATAGTGAATACCAAAATCGACGGTGTCCATTGTAGAGAATTTTTCCATGGACAGGAGAACAAATTAGCGTTTTTCCTGAGTCCATTGGATATAATCATAAGGAGACAACAATGTTAGTTGTGGTATTGATGCTTTTTATTGAACTTATCTCTCCTGATTTGTTTGCAAAGAAGTCTTAGTTGTCTATTGCTTGACAGTTGGAAACCCAATAGTTATAGATAAAGCTACTCAAATAATCCAAGACCAACCATAATTAGGGTTACGGTTATGCTTGATCTAATGGAAAAATTCGTTTGATCTCGAAAAGAAATTAAAATAACAAACAAATTGATGATACAATTAATATTTCTTCGAAAGGTACTATAAATAATGAAAAGTATCAAGGTGATGTGAGAGAAATATTAAATGAAAAAAGAATGGTTGATCAACAATTGGTTGTTGCAAATTCTAAGCAATATCGTACACACACTCAATTGATGTTGTTACAATTAATATGGTTATCCAAATAACAACTGAATATAAAATTAAAATGTCAAGAGTTGGGGTTGATGTGAGCCGCGAGTTAGTTCAGGCCAAAAAATAATTGAGTCAGGACACAAACTAATAGATACATCTGAAAATATTGATGATGTTGAAAATTCTGGGAAGCATGTTTTGCAAGTTGAAACGAAACTGTAACTAAAAATTGGACGCAGACTGCACCAGAAAATTCAATTAGTAATTGAAGCATTTCGCCGACTAGTCAAACTAATTCTCCATGTAATTGAATAGGGTGTGAATGAAAATTTTCATGACTGTGAAAAAAGACAAGATATTAGTAATGTCTTAAGAGACCTACTTTGTTCGAATAACTTTGATGCTTTATCGAACTACTAGAAATTCGTCGTTTGCCGACCGCAAAAAAAGTTTGAGTGTAGTCGGAAAAAGGAATTTTTCGATGACTTTCTGACTATTTTTTTGTAGTCGACATATTGAACGTCCTAAAATATTTGGCGGCTACAATAGTCAGACTTTGCCGATTACCGTAGTCGGAAAATATAAAATTAGTCCTGACCATTAAACTATCTAAATGGACGAGCACAGTAGTCGAAAGAATATTAAAATAATCGTTTATTAATTAAAAAAATCCAACTGCAGTTGCCATAGAATTCAAGTAATTAATTATTTAATTACTATATCTTCCCCCTACAGTATAATCATTTAAGTATTTTTCTGAGTAGTATAGTCAGAATAAATAAATTATTAAATAAATAACTAGGTACTCTCTGATTGCTATACTAGGCAATATTAATATCTTTTTGAAGAAGTTAGGTCATTTTGCAGATTACTTTGGTAAAAAAAATTGCATTTTTATATAGAATTTTATTTTACTTCATACACCACCTATTAAATTATACTACCATTCATTCGTAAAAGTTTAACAATAAAATAAAACATCAAATACATTCCTCATCATTCAAATTTTTATTCAATATAACTAAATTTTAAAATTCAAGCATCACCTGAAGAAAATCTAATAAGTATTAAATTTTTATTCAATATAGAAGTAAATAGTTTAAATCAAGTCTAAATCTTATAGAAAATGTTAAAACATACTAAATAATTTTATTCCGAAGAGTGAGAAGTTGAAGCACCAAACAACAATGGCAATGAATGAATTTAGGAAGGTTGTACTCCAAGTCCATAAATTTTACCTTTCTTCACACCTTCTGCCATATTTTCTCCCTTCCTTATGCCATATTTATCCATATATATCATCATATGATAGTTGTGTCGTGGAACCAGCCTCAAAGATAAGTCATGCTTCACTCCGTTCATGCAAGACTCTTTCAAATGAATCAAATCACTACAAAACTACTATTTATTCCTCGTAACATATTAACAAAAACATTACTTTTGAGAACCAACAAAACAATTCAACCATAGGGCATAGCCTTAACAAATTAATAATGCCATCTTTAATAACTTGTGAACAAACTATCAAATAAGCAACAGAATATCAAATTTTGTTATCATTATATCCTATTAACAGATTCTATGAAAAGTTGAAGTAGTGAATTTGACATTGATCCGCCCTCTTTAGTTGCTAAGGCAGTAGTTACCAAAATATAGCATCAAGAAATGAATTCTTGCATTGACGATAAGAATCAACAAGAAAATCAAATGAAATGTATTAGTGGAGTGCATCATAATGGAGAAAAAATAGAGCATGTGTTTAAGGTGGCGGTGATGGATCTCAATTCAGTACAAAGTGATTAAATCGAATTGTTGTCGAAAGAGAATTGGAATTTTATTTACATTTGAAGGCTATATACTTGGATATATAACCTTATCTATTACTTGTAAAAAAAATTATACTTGGGTTGTCTTTTCCTTAGAGTTCACAAATATCAAGTTATAAATAAAATCCTTCCATGGTAGTCACTGATTTCACTAAAGAGTAAGAAATGAAGAGCTAGCCGGTGCATGAAACATAAGAATGTTGTCTTCGATAAATATCCCAGTCCATATTATTCATGTAAAAATACTTTTTGACCTTCAAAAACATTTAAGAACATCTTCTCTAAAAAAATAATAAGATATATAAACTTCTAAATCTGACGAGTTCTCGAGATCTGGATAGACTTTTGTGTGATAATAGTTGTAATTATGATCCTTCATAGTTGTAATTGTTGGTTTTCCTTGAATAGATCCGTTTGACAGTCTTCTACGTTGCAGCGAAGATTCATTTGTATTTGTCCCCCTTTCTTAATACAACAATCACGTGTAACACCTTTTGAATATTTCAGTCTTTGGTGCCCTCAAGAAAGTAATATGTCTACTGTATTTCCAAACATATTTCCTTCATGGAATCACCAATGACACCTAAGTTTGTAAGCTTCAAATATTGGAAAGGTGTGGACTTGTTTGTTGTATTAACAACAAGATAGAAATACAAAGAAATATATTCTTCAAAGTAGAAAACTATCCAAAAGATTTATTATAGGGAAACCAAATATCACAACTATGATGGATCACAATTACGCTTATCATCACACAAAAGCCTATCCAGGAGAACACATCATTGATTATTTGGTTCTTTTTTCTTATGAATAATAACTTCCAAGTTATTCAAGGTTAAAAATCATTTTTCATGAATATAATAATTTAAGACAACATTCTTGTGTTGCATCTGTCAGCGCCTTATGAACATAAGGTCACAAACATGTAATATTCCTTTCGTCCTCTTTATGGTCATCACTGACTGTCAAGGATGGACAATCACTATTACTTGATAGTTTGTGAATTATGAGGAAAAGAAATCCCAAGTGTATAATTTCTTCATATATAAAAAAATTTCAATTCTCCTCCAATGATTTATCAAACAAATGTAGAGATGCATTAATTTGATACTATTTGGATCTTATTTTTGAACTTATGTCTGTGAAATTAGTTTTGAGAAGTAAATAAGAAGTATATTTAACTGAAAATATGGTATTAAGAAAGATTTGTGGTACAAGAATCAAGAGATGCAGGTGCATTTGAGAAACGAATAAACTGTTGAGTTATACTGAAACACTTCCCAAAATATATGTAGAATGCAGCGATAGTACCAAATGTGTGCCACAATAAAATTAAGGGGGCCATGTGCCACTATTCACTGGAAGTGGGATGATAGAAGTAAGATGACGTCTATAGTTTATTTACTACACAGTAGTTACACCATTTTCTACTTGCTAATTATATATCTATAGTTTCGATATTTATTTTTTAAGATTATTTTTTAATTCATAGTGAAACATCTCAATCCCAGAGAGATAACTTACACCATTAAGATTAAAATAGGGTACATGAAATTAAACCTCTTTTTCCTCCTAACACATAATCCTGATTTATTTACATATATTAACACATAAAACAAAAAAAGGGATTGATTTTAGACATTAAAATCAGTCCACTTCAACATTAAAAAAAATTAACTAGACCCATTGAAAGATCAAAACTTTAAAAAATAATCCACATCTCTTTATGTAATTCTTAATCAAAAGTTTTACATACCGAAAAGGGTAAAAGAAAAAATTGAATGTAAATCAAAACAAACATATATATGGCTGAAAATTGCAACAACAATTGGAGAAAAAGCTCTGAAAGTTATAGTGATAATTGAACTTACACACCTCGTATAAAGTAATCATCCTTTCCGTATACTTTCTTGCCCCCTCTGATTTTGAGTGTGTTTGAAAGACAAAGATTTTGATTATTGACAATTAGAGGAATAGATGAAAGGAACCGGTTGCGCCTACATGTACTTTTTAGACCGAATCCTAGTGGGATAAGGAAATCATCAACCACCTGATTATATATCATAAAGTTGTGGAAGTATTGTTTTTTTACAAGAAACTTGAACAGAAAATTTCCTTTTATAAAGGAGTACGCAGGCAAGATAGTTTTCTTAATCAAATAGAAAAACTAGACAAATAAGGAAGAAGTAAAGAAGGATACAAAAGCCTGAATGAAGTAGAAAAGCAGAAACTTGCCACGTGAACTTAAAACTTCAAATTATAAAAGGATGTCGAAACCAAGTATAAGAAATAGTTAGTTGATTAATAAAGTGTTCTTATTCAGTTAAGGTAAACTGCGTCGAAGTTTTTCCTTTCAAAGCAGAATGCAAGGAGGAGTCCTAACGTGAGAAGGAGTTCGAGTCAAGTTAGGTTCAAAGAAATTATTTTAATGCGGCCAACAGTAAGTTGTGCTGAACAATACTTAGGAGAGTTTTAAAGTCTATAGATACTGCAGTAGTTCATGGAAGAATTTTTCTCACTTACATAGAGAGAAGATCAAAACAAGATCAAGAGATTAAGATTTTTCGCAGAGTGTTGCGAGTTTGGAATGAAAAAGTTGTAAGATTGTAATTAAGAGTTTTGATTACAATAAAGTGTGTGTGTGGGATTCATCTAACAAGTTTGAGAAAGTTGATGTAAGGTAAAACACTTAAACCTGGGTGTTTTTGTCTTGGGTAGCTAAGAATTACAGTTTGTAATTCCTTAAGTTACATAGGTTTGTGATATTTGTTGAGAATCATAGTTTAATGAAGTGGAATTAAATCCAATAGAGGTGTAGGTCGTTATTTTATCCATTATGAGTTTGAGGTTTCTACCATAAAAGATTATGTCATTATTTTATATGTTTTACAAAATGTAACTGCAGTAATCTGCAAAGGAACATATAGAATATACTTGTTCCTTAGGAAAACTTGGGGTCAAAATTCCAACAAAGTGAAGATTACTGGGACATGGAAAAATGAGAATGGAGAAATGGAAATACCTAGAGGAGAGTAGAAAGAAAAAAAGTAGTCAAGGATAGGTCATTTAGTCGAGGACACGTGATTTGTCAAAAACAAAAAAAGTGTACACATGAAAGACCTAGAAGAGATTAGCGAGAGATAAAAAGTAGTCGAGGGCAGATGATTTAGTCCAGGACATGTTATTTGCTTAAAAACAAGAAATAGTGTACATATGTTGTGCGTTTTTAGAAAATTATTTTTTATTTGCAGCAAAACTTTTTTAAATAACCTTTTTATTTCTTTTATATGATCTATACGTAAGTAGCAAAATTCTAAAAAAATTTATTTACAGATTTAAAAAAATAAGAAAAATATAAAAATAAATTATGAGTAGAGAGTTAGATGAGATGGATTAGATTTTTATTTTATTTTACCAAGCCTTCATAATTTAATTCATTTGATTGATTACAAGATTACACCCTTAAATGATAGAAAACTCTTGTTCTTTATCAACATTTAATGTATAATTATATAATGTTATTAGTTGTGCTATTTCACAAAAACAATTATGACTCCTCTGATTTGTTAGTCAACTGTAAGAATTATTAATTAATTATTATTCATTATCGCTTACTTATAGCCCAAATTTACTTGGAATCCAAGTAATATCATAAATAGTATTTAATAAGGATATCATCCGTGCATCGGTTATTTGATGCACATACCAGATTAATTTATAACATCTATAAATTGGTCCTCCCTCCATGCACCCATTCGGGTTATCACATATTCTCTACATTAATTCAATCGTTAACGGTGGTGATAATATAAATGTAGGGCAAGGAGGTAGAAACCAATTTACGACTAACGCTTCCGCTTTTCCCTTTGAGGATGTCTTCCTCATAAGGTATGTACTCCTAAAGATCTCTATGTAAGATTATCGTGTTCAAGATCCTTATATTATTAATCCAAGTATTAAGTATTATAAACTACTAATATATCATTACATTTGAAGAATAATGATAATCTAATAATATTATAAAATAATGACAGGTTGAAAATATCATACCTTTGTTTGATATCTCACATTTATATGTGAAAATGATTCAACAATAAATGCATATCGAATATAATCTCATAAGCTAGATTTGAATAGAATCGTGTATAGGTAAATTTACTAATATTCTAGAAGCTATAGAGATTATTCCTATTAAATCTTCAACTCAAATAAAACATTTCAAAATAAATTGAAAAAGAAACATAGTAATTTAAAAAAGGAAGAAGAATGTCCATAATAGTCCAATTGATGAATAACGGAATATTAATATGCAAACTGTGATATTTAAAATTTTTAAAAATTAATATTTATCAGTAACTAATATATTATCCAATTGAATTAAGCGTATAGACACTTTGGGAAGCTGACAATGAGAAGAGTAAAGGTTTTGTTGACCATAAGAGGAGTAAAAATACAAATTAATTAATCATGAAGATTCATAGGAATAGAAAAATACTTATAAGAATTTAATATGAAGTAAATCATTAAAAACGCACTAACAAAAAATTAATTAAACATTTATTCATTTAATATCAACCAATGCATGTTGTGACGCTTTCTCCAGCTAACATGTGGTCAAGGGAGAGATAATGATATGTTACGTGGTATTACATCGTAGACGTTGATATGACGCTTGTTAGTGTAGTAGATGGACTCAGGGTCGACTCAACAAAATTGGGTGCCTGAATTTCAAACTTTAAATAGGGCCCCAATTATTCTTTTATTTTATTTTATTTTTAAAATTAATAGTGTGCTATCTATATTTTTAAGTTCAAACACATAAACAGATTCCTAAACTTGTTGAATTTTTCCCCTAAGGTACATCAACTATGCTATTTCCCTATTGAATCATTGAATAATCCATAATTTGCTCCTTCTAAACAGTGTTGGCTAATAGTGGAATCAGATTTTGTGAGGGGTATTGGTAGGAGATACACAAGTTGTTCCAGAACTCATTTATCCCTTCATATATTATTTCCAAACGTATACAATGTTACTGATTTGCGGAGATAAGATAAGAAGGCATAAATCGTGAAGATTTGCTTACTGGGAGGTCATTTTTTTCTTGTCAGTATCGCACAAATATTTTTTATCACTACACTCCTCTTGCTTCTTAATTAGTTTTGCATATAATATTGTAAGACTATTTATTTATTTTAATATATTTGTGACAAATACTATCGAATTTTTAAATAAATTATGCACTTAGCCGTTAGCTACTAACTAAAATTATTTATTTTGAAACACCTGTAATTAAACAATCCTAATTAAAAAATAGCGCAAAAATTTCCGACCCAACTTCACAAATTGATCAAAAGTGACTCCGGCCAAAACCGAGATGGGTAAAACAGTAATATTATAAAATTTTCAAAAAATTACCTTCCGGGTCCGGGTGATTACATATATAAATGATACTAAATCAATATCTCTTAATCCTTTTTGAGTTTATACTTCTAAGCAAAAGATTGAGATCAGCTTAAATCTATATAGACAATTTTTCCTTTAGGTGATGCACACAAAAAAAAAATTGAGATCTCAATGAAAAGCTATAATCTTGTGTCAAGAAATTCTTGATCAAGAAACTGTCGATCTATTAACATTCTCTCCAATACCAGGGAGTTGGCTAAAAAAGATATACTCCATCTCAGACATTCTTCATATAAAATTATCTTGCTTAACTTACTCGAGGTGATCAAATGTCTTGTCCTATAAATATTCGAGTTCAAGTTATTCTTCAGTATCACTATATACCATCTTGATTGAAAACATGAAAAAATATAACACAAAGTCAACTCTCAGATCATTGAGATACCAAAAAAGTACAAAAAATAACACCTAATAAGAAAAAAAATGAGAGTTAAAGCACTACAAACATTCGTATCAAAATATTTCAAGTTTGGGAAGCTTCTTATCAATGAAAGAACACACAAACGCTTATTTCATTACACTAACAAAATGTTATGTAGGTAAAATTTTTTGATGTTGTAAGGACGGAAGGGAAGCTTTGTTGGTGCTTCATATTCTTCTTCAACTTTGAATAAGAATATGAAGCATTAAAAAGGTTTCCCTTTAATCCTAACAATGTAGAACGATTTTATCTTTTCGATATTTTGTTGGTGGAATCATATAAGCTTTCATATGTTCTTTGCTTGATAAGAAGTTTCCTATATTTCGAATATCTCGAAATGTAGGTTTCTAGAATTTTGAGTCTTTTTTCCATAATTATTGATTACTTATCGCTATTTTGGGATCCTCAATATTTGAGAGTCGACTTCCAGTTATGTTTCTTAGATTTTGTATGAAGATGATAGTTATACTGAAGAATCATTTGAATTCCAAAGTTTCTCGGATATGACATTTTATTCCTACCTTTTATTTCAGATTTCTCTTTGTTTTATAGATATCAACCTACAAACAATAATAATGAATATTTTCATCTAGTTCAAGTTTGCAATTACTAAATTATTTTTATATTTAGTAATAAAGTAAATAAACATAAGAAATTGCTTCAATTTTTAGATTTAGAACATCAGATCAACAATTTTACTGTATTAAAATTCAAAAATCTTAAAAAAAACTATGTAATATAATTCTAATCGAAAAAGAAATAGTATTTATTTTTAAAAAAATTTGGAAAGTAAATTTTGAATAACTTTTATTAAAGTTTTAATCATAAGATACTTTTTGGACTCTTTCAAGTCTCTAACCTTAATCAAGAATAAGAAATCTAGCCTTTAACTATTTAGAGGAATTTAGAATATGATTTTATACCTTTAAGAAAAGAAAATAGGTTCTATACAGGTTTATCACAATTTCTAAAACATTTGTCAAGGATAACAAACTTGCCAAATCATTTTCTCTTAGAATGTTCCTGAATAGATAAAAAGTTAAACTTAAAACTTATGTTAGAATTCACAAAAAGAAGTTATAGAAAGAACAATAGTATAAATCAAATTGAGAAGAACAAAAGGGGCAAACTTGAGGACAAAATTCAGCAAATAATTTATCTTTGTTTTACCTATAACCATGGGTGAAATGGAGTGGAGTCGAGGAAGGCAGGAATGACGAATTGGAACAATTTTTTTTATTATACTAAAAATGAAGCCTAGAAAATAAAATTTCGAGGAAGAATGGGGGAATTTTGATCCTTTGTTTTCAAGACTACTATGTGTATTGATTTTCTTACTTCACACATAGTACCTTTCTCTGTACATTCTATACTTCTACCTATGACGGGTTATATATAGTCGAATCTTGTATACATTTTACGCTCTTATTTTTTGTAGATAAATAGATATTTAATTCTTTTTTCATCTTTTACTAGATGTATTATTGTATTGTTATTGTAATACGAAAAATGATTTGTGCACATTCTACACTTTAATCTTTGACTAAATATATGCACAATACACCTTTCTTCGACCTTTAACTAGATATATTAATTTAATTAATAGTAATTTTTCATTGAAATATCAAAAGGCTAAGATATATTGTTGTTGTGATATAATTAATGGTTTTTTTCCATTCAATACCAAAAAACTCTTTTCATTTTACTACTGATATTTTTTTCTTTCAATACCAAAAAGCTCTTTTCATTTCTATAAGTATTTTGTGTGAAAAACAGTTTTTCCAAGAGAGTAAAAATTATGATCTTTCTCTGTACATGATTATTCTAAAACTCTTCAGTATGATCGAGGTCAAACTCCGAATAAATTTCTGATTGTCCTTTGTAACACCTTAAGAATTGTTTCCTATAGTTTTGCCTCTATTCTCTTAATATTAAATAGCGCTACCGTATAAATGAATTCCTAAACATAAAACAGACAACACCTATAAAAATCTGAATGTAGTATCAATCAAGATCTTATCTTCGAAATTCTCCAAAAAAAAATTAGCCATCAAAAACTAAAATACCCCTACATAACCAAACTACAATAATCAAACTTCATTGTAAATATCATGTTTGTTTCAACACTTATTTGAATTTCATAATGATTGGTTGTTTTACACCTATAAAAATATTAGTCCAGTAGAATAATATAATTTGACTATTATTCCAAAAATTATTCGAAAAGATATTAAATTATATAATTGGAAATATCATTGATATGTTGCTCTACTAATTAAAATTTAATAAGAATTCAATAAACTCACTAACTAAGTAAACTTATGTAGATTTGTTCCCTAATAGTCATGTTAAATCACATTTAAATTTAAATTCATTCAAAATGGAAAACTTTCTATGTAGAAAACTTTAATTATGAGTGTTGATACATAAATTTTCAATAATAATGCTAACTTCATCACACTTTGTATACAACGAAAAATCATTTGGTTTAAGTTGACTTCATTAAACAATTTATCCTCGAAAATGCACATCTGGAATAGACCCTCTTAAATGAGTATGTAGATATGCATTTTAGAAATTATTCGTAAACACACTTATCTTAAATTGAAGTATCTTGATGATCAGTGGCACAACTATAGTCTGAAGAACACCTTTCATTTGAAAATTACATTATATATAGGTTAAAATCTTACATTATATTGATATATATAAAATATCTTAAAGACCAGCAAAACAAATGGAGACCTACAACACAATGATATATATACATTTCAATTTTTAAACTGGTACATCCGTCTAACCTGACGGTCAAGAATCTCAACTTGTACATCCTCGTAAGAAAGACTATCTTCCACCGCTACACTCTCTAATGGAACTACAGAGGCTGGATGACCCAAACACTTCTTCAAGAGTTAGATATGGCAGACCGGATGCACTGCTGCTAATTCTGCTAGCAACTCTAACTCATATGCCACCTTGTCAATCCTTTTCAAGATCCTGTAAGGGACTACATATGTAGGACTGAGCTTCCCTTTTTTGCCATACCTCATCGCTCCTTTTATAGGTGAGACATTAAAAAAAAGTCAATCATCAACTTGAAACTCTAGTTCTCTCCTACTTACATCTGCATAATATTTTTGAAGACTCTGGGTTGTCGTAATCCTATCTGTAATAAGATGGACTTTCTCCATATCATAAGCGACTGAATCTAGCCCTATCAATGCTTCTTCACCTACTTCAAACCAAACAAGAGGAGATCTTAATCTATGCCCATACAATTCCTCACAAGGGGCCACCGGAATGCTTGAATGGTAGCTATTGTTGTAGGCAAACTCAATAAGAGGAAGGTGATCATACCAACTACCTTTAAAATGTATCACACATTCTCTCAACATATCCTATATGGTGTGAATTGTATGCTCTGTCTGTCTATTTGTCTGTGGATGGAATGTTGTACTAAGGTTAACCTGAGTAACAAGACTTTTCTAAAATGACTTCCACAAATGAGAGGTAAACTAAGGACCTCTATCTGAGATGATAAATAAGGGAATACTATGCAACCTCACAATTTCTTTAGTTTAAAGCTTGGCATAGTCCTCTGTCGAATCTTTAGTCTTGACCGCTAAGAAGCGAGAAGACATAGTCATTTTGTCAACTATCATACAAATGGAGTCATGTTGTATGCGAGTACGAGGTAACCCTCTGATTAAATCCATATTGATAACTTCCCACTTCCAAGTAGAAATATAGATCTGTTGAATCATACCTCTTGGTTTCTGATGTTCTACCTTGACTTGCTGGCAATTGGGAAAGTTATTCAGAAAGTCTTCATGCCATTCAACCAATAGACTTCCCGCAGATCACGGTACATCTTAGTGGCACCTGAAAGAATAGAATACCTAGAGTTATGGGCTTCTGCAAGAATGTGTTGTCTAAACTCTCCCACATAAGGAACACAGAATCTACCTTGGTAGCAAAGTACACCATCTCCCAATTGGGATAAAACCTTCACTTTCTGATTGTGGACTGCACCCTTATGTTCAAGCAAGATTGGATCATTGTCTTGCTTTTCCTTAACCTCTACTACCAAAGAAGATTCTGCCTTATTCTTAACTATTACAACATTGTCTGATATGCTCTTAAGGTGAACTTCGAAGCGAGCAAGCCTATGAACATCCTTGGCTAGCTCCTTCTTTTATTCCTCAACATGGGCTACACTACCCATAGATAATATGCTAAGAGCATCTGCTACTACATTCGCCTTACAAGGATGATAATACACACTCATATCATAATACTTAAGGAACTCACGCATCTCCTCTGGAGAAGATTCAATTATTTCTTGTTGAACACATAATGAAGCCTCTTATGGTAAGTGAACACATCTTCATGAAGTTCTATCAAAGTTCTAGAAACCCTAGGTTTAATCATGAGAAGACAACAAAGAACTGATTGAAAATTAGGGACCCAATGGGTGAAAGAAATCCACTAGTGAGATCCCACATACATGGTGAGGAAATTCACGAAGAAATATTCAGATTTCGAGGCTAGAATTGCTAGAACTTGTTGAGTTGTTAACTAGGGTTCTTCGCCTTTCCTCCTTTCTTGCTTCTAATTTTCTAAGCTTTTGATTAATGATTTGACTTAGGTGAGTTTTAGTTATGTTTCTCGGCTTAAAGTGACAAAAATCTTATGATTTAGGATTAAAACGACGTATCTTGCGGTTTAAACAAAGTGGGAAAATACAAAAAGACCCCTAAGGTAATTGTTGTCGGACCAAACAATGACCTAGACAGACAGTACGTCATTCCATTGACGGTCCCTCATTTGGGTCTGTTCGACAGGCCTATAGTAAAATGGGCATAAATTTTTACGTGGAGGTCTAATTTTATCAAGGTCGGTTGATATGGAAAGATAATTCAATTATCTATCTGTGGGTATGTCATAGGACACCTAATTAATTTATTTCTAAGAGTTATGATCAATTAAAGTTGACCCAACTGCATTTCCCCCTAAATTGTCTTCTACTTTCCATCTACGGTCAGACCTATGGACCGTAGATAGAATGACGGTTCATTTTGGTTAACCGTGTTTTGTATCAGAGAGTGGGTGAATGTTTTGTTGGTCGGCGCTCACAGACTATAGACCGTAGGTCCATCCGTCGATCAGGACTTAACATAATTTTCCTGGGCTGAGATTTTTGGGGTTTCTGACCCCATAGACGGATGTGCAGGACTGACCGTTGGTCAGGCTACGGTCCTTTGATTTCCATCATTGGCTGCACTTGTAGAAATTTCTGAAAAGCTTGTTTTTGTATGTTTTGGATAGGGGGTGTTACATCATCATTCTTCTCAAACATCGCTCTCTTGAATAGATGGAAGAGAAGACGTGTACGGTAAGTATTTTTCTACTTGATCAAAAGTGGAGAAATGGTAAAGAAAAAAGGTTAACTTGTACTTTTAGGAATAAAGTGAATCTACTTTTCATGAAAAAAATGATGTTTGAATTCTTGAAATAAAGGGGGTTCATGAAATTAAAAAAATCATTGTGAAATTGTGTTACAAGTACATATATATTAATTGTGGAATAAAACACATGTTATTATTTGGATATAATGTGATGATTTATAGATCTAACATGAGATTTTTAAATAAATTATGAAAACCATTTTAAGTAGTTATTTAACATGAAATGTTGTGTTGAGATAAATTTCATTCTTGAAATGAAAAAAGAACCATAAAACATGTGATGAAATTTTACTTGTCAAGTCACATATTATGGAAATAATTATGAAATGCAATTTTGTTGGTTGAGTGAGTCTTGCAACTCCTTTTGATTCAATTGTGTAAGAAAGTTGTGATAAATAAAAACAAATGGAGTTTGCTCGTCTAATAAAAATATGAGTTGTGACTAACAACTTGTCTTGATATTGTGTTTGATGTACAAGTACTTTGATGTTAGTTGCAAACTAGATGAGAAAAAAATATTGGTGTTATTTAATGGGATGACAAAAGCAAATTACTTTTTGCCATCTCTATTATGAAGATTGAAGTAAAAACAATAAATAAATTAAAGTTCCACTAGTGAAAAAATGAATTGCAACACTTTATTTTGAGAAAATAATTTTTCTAATTTTTATCAAATGTGAAAGCACCAATATAGTTCTTGAATATAAAATCATTATTATAAAGGTAAATTTAGACTCAATAGGAGAAAAAACATAATATTTTTAGATCATATTGATCGTTGCTATACCATCAATGTTTATTGTGTTAAAACTTGTGATATCTTGGAGATTCATGAATCAAGGCCTTAGAAAGATAAAGAGTCTGAAGCACAGGGAGCGGGATGAAAATTTAAGCTCATAAATTGTTAGTCATATATGAGGAAATCCAACTTGGGAACTACAGATCTTATAGCCAAGTTCAATGAGAAGAACAAATCATATGATTACTTTTTGTGAGATGCAGTACTGTTAATTTAAACTCTTAATGAATGTTTTTATCTAGTATGAGTGGGGTGTCAAATTATCGGAGCACCCTTGACAGATTTTACCTATGTGAATATAAAAGTAGGTCACCTTCTATGAGAATGGGCTTATTCTCAAAAACACTCATGAAACCGCGATAAGACAAGGTCGTAACGTGTTAGCTATTAAAGGTTATGTCAACACATTCATTATTATGTATAAGCAATAATTTTTTATTTCCGTTAAGAATTCATAGTTCAAATCTAAGACAACTACTGTCTCTGGAGTAAAGGTCATTGTTTTACTAACTAAAGGTTTAAAGCAGAGCATACCTTTATTATGCATAATAGTCTACCTATAAGTAAGTTGTGAAAAAACTCTCTTATCTTAATATTAAAAAGAGTGTCGGATTGTTGGTGTGACATTTTAATATAATTAGAATATGTATTATATGTCACATTATATATCATGTTATGCCTATTGATAGACATTACATTTGTGCCTCTTTACTCTCATGAATTGTGGAAGAAAGTGAGAATTAGTTACAAGTAACTTATGTAACCACCAACTCTTCATTTCATCCATTATTCTATATTTATGTCTTGTAACTTATGTAACATTTGAGTCATCATTTGGTAAATTTATTATCTATTATCTCCTATTCATTGCAAGGAAGAATTCATCACCTATAAATAGTGTAGTCTTCATTTGTATTGACATACAAAATGAAACAAGAGAAATACAAGAAAATATAGAGTGAAAAAGATAAGTAGTATTATATTGAGGTTTGTGTAGCGTAAGAGAGAGTTGAGACATAGAAAATGTTCTAAGTATTTAATTATATTCACTTTACAAAAGAGAGTATTATATGTTGAAGGAAGGTGTTCTTTTGTGGATTTTTGGACTCTTCAACTAATCTAGAGTTGCTTGTATCCTGGATGGGAAAAATCAAGAGTTATACTGCTGGACCAGTGTATATTACGCTGCAGTGGGATTGAATCTCCTTAAAGAGAGCGATATATTTGTTCCTCAGCCTAAATATTTTTTATACATTTTGGTTCGTTTTATTTCAACTTTAATTTATTGTAGTTCAGGTATATTACACTATCAGTTTGGATATACGATATGAAATTTTTGTGTTGTATATTTTATTATAAACATAAAAATCACATTAAGTTCTAAAACTATTAAAACAACCCCAATTGTTTATTCAATATTATCAATTAAACAAAAAATTATAAAATCTCATAATAAGTTTTTAATGTCACTCAAAGTGAAATAGGTCAAACAAGAACTTCACATGTGTTTCATGAGTTCGTAATGCATTAAAATAATAAATTTTAGCATTAGAGGTACTGAGATCAGTTTAATAAGTTTGGAAGTCAAACATCAAGGGACAACCAAGATGTTCGACGACTAGACGTCTATGTTCTTGTGTGTGTATTTGTGTGTCTTTGCATGTTTTATGTATTTTTTGGGTTCTATTTGATAGGAGTGAATCCTAAGATGTAGATGAGAATGCTTAGGGTTTGACGTCCGGGTACGACTCCCCAAGGGACACCCTATGGGTCCTTGAGGAGGACCCAAGACTTTGCAAGAAAGCTTCAAGCACTGCCCAAATGGCGATCGTAGTTGACGGGCAAGATTGAATGACGCCCCATTGTTTGGGGGCATAGATCCACACTTAGTTATGGGATCTAAGCCCCAATGAAATGAATTTGTGAAATAAATGACTCTCATCTGGATGGGTCTTTGTTATGAAATAGAGTGGTGAATTGGAGGAAAGCCAGAGTAATGACGCGGAGGACGACGAGGCTAAATCGGAAGATAATTTTATTCAGCCTAGAAGGAGTAATCATTTGAAAATACCATCTAAAAGATTTATTGACTTTGTCTAACAAAATGTGGGGGGTAAAGTGTGCGTTAAATATGCGGAAAGTGGAATAGCAAGTGTCGGATATAAATCCATTATCTCTAGGCGTAGTTAGTTTAGACTATCATTGTTGCATCGAATCCCTAATTCTCGTCTCTATTTTCGTCTGTAATTGTCTTCTCATCTCTTCTCTGTTTCTTCTTCCTTCCTTGCAGTTCTTTGTAATCTTAGTCATTGTAATTTGTTCAGTAATTAATAGAACGATTAGTTGCTTGCTATTGTGTTTGTTTCAATCTTCATTTAAACGACACCCAGTAGATGGGTCCGTCGTTTGGAAGCCTGCAAAAGTTGTTTGTGATTCAGCTATGCTTGGGGTCTTCTGGTTAATTCATCCCAAGTCTTTTAAAAGATATTGACCGTTGTTTTAGGGGCATTTAGGTATTTTATGTTAGTTTGTACTCCTACAACCTAAATTCGTCTTCACTTTTAAAAATCAAAACCTACCACCCAAGAAAAACTCTCTCAAAACACCATTGAAGCTTGAACTTAAGGTAGAACTTGGATTGAAGGTTTTGAGTCATTTCTTCACCATATCTTGTGGGCTACTTCATAGAATGTATGACCGTTCATCCTTGATTCTTCTCTCATGCAAGGAGCCAATCCAAAGAATTTTAAAAAAGGGTTTCAAATTCCTAAATGTTTCTATTTTGAATTTAAGAATGGGTTCTTGCATAAAAATGTTTTAATGAAAAAAATATGAAAATTTTCAATGTTAGTTAATGATTTTACGGTCAAAAACTCAATAAACCCATGAATATGCAAATCCTCAAATTTTAAATTATGAAGTGGGTTTAACGTATATGACTAAACAATGCTAGAGAAGTGTTTCTTATGATGTATTGTGAATTATCTACTACCTTTGTGCTTTATTATGATGATCCTTTTGGAGAATTGATAAAAGGTGGAAAAGGCTAGCATGAAGGATAAGTTGATCTATCTTGCTTAGTTCTTATTGAATTGATCTTGTGTGTGTGTGTATTGTCATTATGTCATTGAAGATGTTGAGATGTCATGATGTATAAGCATGAGTTGTGTTTTAATTCATTGTCGAAAAATAATTGTTTTTTATTGGTTTTCGACTTTTTTAGATTCGCCACTTAATTTTTAAAGGAAAATCAAGAAAACTTTTGTTTTCAAAAGACTTAAACAAATTTTTTTTTAAACTTAAAAGGGGGTTAAGGGATTCTTATTTATAGTTTAGGAAGGTGTTTACGACACCTAAAATATTCGCTAAATCACGATTATCCAACAACTAACTTATTTGGCTAGAAATATTCTAACTTAATTTTTTAGATAAAAATTATTTGATGTTGTTTTAAAAAGGAAGTATTGATTTTACTATCTAAGTGAATTTTAATTTGTAAAATATATTTTAAGCATATTTACATATTTGATTTAATCGAGTCGTTAAAACAAAGTAACGTCTTATGGGGGATTTAAATTTTTCTAAACTTAAAACTAATAATAAGTATCAATCAGCAAGTAAAAGATAAAGTAAAGAGAGAGAGGAAGAGAGTTGGGTCCTAATCTGAATTCTATCCGACTGGACCGGTATTTGGACCCATTTCGCTTTAGGTATTTGACATATTTCAATTTTGTACCTGTCCTAAGTTCTAGAAAAATGATACAAAGATGACAAGGGATTAGGCCCAATTTTTACAAAATACAACACTAAACAAAAGAAAAAACTTGCTTATGGCCGCACGACTTCAACGCTTCAATTGACTTCATATCCTTTAATTTTGGGGGATCTGTTCGTCAATTTTAAGGTTGAGAGATTCGATGTAGAATCGGAGAATATACGGCTCTCTCAAAATGCAAGGGGGGGGGGCAAGAGTTCATGGCGAACTCGGACAGTTTTTACATGCATAAAAAGGGAAGGAATATTAGCATACGACCTAACAAAAATGGACAGTAAAAAAGAACATACTAAATTATGCAAACGGATGAAATGAGACATATATACTTATAACATAATTAAAGAAAATCATATAAGGCCAAATAGAAAGCTAAAAAATGACTAAATAACATGCTGATGGTTCCAACTAAATTAATTAACATGGTGGTTAGCTATATGCACGAAAGTGATCCAAATCAAACATCACTTAACTACATAAAATATTATAATGAACAATATTTTTTTTGAGAATTAAGTAAAAGGAGAGCCAACAAAAAACCTACGGACATTACTAGCATATTCATAAACTGGGGAGAAAATGTAACAAGCTAAAGAATAAACATGATAGCCATGTCTTACGTATTACTCCTTTTTTTTAAAATAAACATGATAGGAAAGTCTCACATACTACTCATTTTTTAAAATAAAATAAAATAAAATAGTACAATTAAACAGTAATATATTTAGCACTTAGAGAGCACTTGAACAAACGGCCATTTTTCAGTAATAAACTTATACTTAAGTCGTTAACGCGCACACATGAATGTCCTTATACTTTGAAAAAGAATCTACAAAAAGTTGCACATTTAAGACAGGCTCGAGACAAGAGAGCGCTCATGCACAAGAAAAAAAGAAGAAGGATTAACAACAGCACTAGGATGATAGTTAACTTAAACACGACACAATCGATTAACACACTATAGATCTTACTAAGCAAAAAATGTAACTCATAACTCTAAGTGACATGCTACAAGATGCTGAAATTATACCAAATATTTAACTATAATTATCAATCAATTAGACAAAATAAAGAAAGACAGTTACCATATAATAGTTAGACCTCATATTCCACACATATAAAGTAAGGGAAAGAACTTATTCAAATAGAAATGTATTCACTGTTAAAGAGATTTGACTGACATTAACATGAACTCAAATCACAAAAACTACAAATTCTCGTATTTAAATACAATACTCAAGAATCCTAGCGGACGGTAACTCAGGAATAGAATATAAACATAGCTAATTTCTAGAGCTTCTTGAACTATAACTTCAGTAAGATTAATCATCTCATAGGACTTGCAACAACTATAAAATTATTCAAAATGTATCCCAACACAATAACACCTCTATTGAATGCAAGAACAAGAAGAGGACTTAATGTCAACTAACCTTCAAAAAATTCGATTTCAAACCAACTTAGAAGACTAAAACACTATGCTATTTATTGAAAATCAATTTTAATAAATAAATTTTCTAGACTAAGGAAAGTCGGTTTCTACCCAAAAATAATGCCCAAGACAGGTTGACGTGAGGCTTAGTATTTCCTATGGTTTTATACGAAAGATGTTATGAGATATTATTCGGGTAAAAATTTTTAATTCCTCACCACTTTTCATACATGTATGCAATAAATAATGTCAAATGAATTATACAAGACCTTTGAGAGGTCAAGTAAGCCATGTTGAAATCCCAGAATATCATATCTTCTAGGGTGTACTTTCGGGGTGTGACACAAGTTGGGGAGAATGTAACACCCTCAAAAATTAACTAGTTTAAACAAGATACTAATATGTGTGTATTTTGTTGATAAGGTGTAAAAAAAGATGAATTATAGTGTTAGAAGTAACTTTGAACAGTTTTGAAGTGAAACAGCAAAGAATGATCAAGCCATTCAAACGTTAGCCTTAGTGTGTGCCAGTGTGGCTTCTCATGTTTGACATGTTTTTGGAGTTCAAATTAATGGGAGAGGTTCCTAACATCTATATTAAAGTATTTAAGGTTGAAACATCTATGCATGACTCCCCAAAGAACACCCCAAGGGTCATTGAGGAGGACCCAATCTTTGGCAAGAAACTACCCAAGGCAGTCCCAAACAACGAGCTCAATCGAAGCTCAGTAGATCCATCGACGGACCGTAGATTAGGGGCATGGATGCATACTTAGTGGTGGGATATTATCCCCCCTATGAAAGACTCTTCCCAAAAGCATGGACCTGCAGGATGATCTTTTGGTTAGTTCACTGCCCATAGGTGTGAACGTCTATTGACACCTGCAATTTTGTACAGGTGTATCGACCAAGCATTGGGATTTTTGGGAAATTAGACTAGGATCCTAATTAAGTCATGGAAATTTATTTTATGTATTTCTAAGTTACTTTATAAGCCTAAAACCTAGATTAGAATTTCTTATTCAAAAAATAAACTGCAAGATCAAATAGAATCCTTTCTAAATTCCATTGAAGCTAGGAGCAATGTTTAAGGTAGGATCTTGATATATCCCTTGATTCTTCATCAATTTAGTATATTATATTTAGTATAGATATGATGTTTCATCTTTGATTATTCTCCCAATCAAGGAGCCCGTTTCAGCGGTTTTTAAAAGATGTTTAAAACATAGCATTTACTATTTTGAAATCTCACCATGGGTTCTTGCATGAAAGGTTTAAATAAATATTTTATGATATAATTGATGTAACTTTAATGTTTTAAGATTAAAAAAATCTATGAATCCATGCATTACATACATTCCTATTTTTGGATCTAATTTGGGTGAATTGATCATGGCTTCATTTTGTTGAATTCTTGTGTAGATTGTATTGGCCTTTTGAATTATGTATATATCACGATAAAATAATTTTTATGCTTCCTTATGATAATGATATTCATATTGTATGTTTCTTATCATTGGTATGGATTGATCGTTGTCTTAGTTATGTGTATCTAGCTCTTGGTAGGATCCTTTGTAACGTGCACTTAATACCTCTAAAACGACCTACTTGTAAGTAGAGCCTAACACTTGTGTAAAGGCTTTTTAAGTCCAAAAATGACTTATAACGGTTTTAGAAGGCAGTGTCCAATTTTTTGTGAATTTGGAGGTCAAACGTCCATGACGTTTGAAAGGTTTGCCTTAAATCTTATTTTTGTGCCTTAGTGTGTTTCGTCAAGTTTTACGTGTTTGTTTGGGATGAAATTGATGTGAAAAGTATTTAACATGTGTACGAGTATATTTAGGTAGGAAACGTCGGGAAAAAACTCCAGAAGGACTAACCAAGGGGTCCTTGAGGAGGACCCAACTCCTAGCCAAAAGCTGTCAAAACCAGCCTCACCTACGGATGGAAATCGACACCTAGTACGCTGGCCGACGCACCGTAGGTTGTCGGACTAGATTGAAACTTAGGATTGGGAGCTTTTTGTCCCATTTTTCCAGTGTCTGACCCAAACTAAGGAACAACAGGACCGTCCGTTTGTTGGGATACGGGGCGTCGATGAGCGGCCGTCGATGGCACCTGCATTTTTCTGCAGGTGTCTCGGCCAGCCGAAGGGCATTTTGGATTTTCACCTAGCCTTCCTAAAAATATTTTGAGGGTTTATTAAGGTTATTTATGGTATTTTATGTAGATTTATAAGTCTAGAATCCCTATTCAAGTCATTATATAAAATCATAACACCTAGACCTCTAAAGAACTCTCTAGAACACCATTGAAGCTTGAAGGAAGATTTGAACTTAAAGGCTGACTTCTCCACCAATTCATCTCAATTTTTGTTGTCTAAAATAAATTTAAGGAATGATTTTAATACTTGAATCTCTTTTATTCAAGGATCCAATCTTCGAAATGGTTTTCCAAAGTTGTCTTGAAAGATTAACTTCTAACTTGTGACCTAGGCATGGGTTCTTACATAAAACGTTTTGAATAATTGTATTATTATTGAATTGATGTTAGTTTGATTATTTTAACCTAAAATCTTCAAGAACCCATGCAAACCATGTATTCCATATTTTGACTATAATATCGGTGAATTGATCATGTCTGTATACTATTGATTTCTTGACTGGGTTGTTTTGGGCTGTTGAATTATGAAATAATTAAATTATAATCATAATTAGGCTTTCCTAAATTTATTAATTTATATTGAATTCCTTTGAATTCATTGTATACCATGATTATTGGATTGAATCTGTTATCATGGCTATTGGTAAGAAACTTTGAGTATTGTGTTTGGTGATGTAACTATGGATTGAAGTTGTGAGATTGGATAGATGGTATGCTTCCATAAATCTATCTGTAATATGTAGTAAAGTATTAAACTATGATGATGATTGGTATGGTCTACTTCTTGTGGTTGTGCTTATGTGCTACACTTGTGAACTATGTGGCCTCGTCGACATTACTCAATGGATTTTGAAACAAGGTGTCCTCGTGGACCTTAATTTATGTATTATGATTTTATCATTTTATAACTTGATTATGTGAGTATTATGAAGGTCATGATGATTTAAGTTACTATGTGAAGTCTAAGCACGAGTTCTCCTAGTTGATGTACGTGTCTCTAGGGGACCTCTTTTGTAAGGTCTTATGATTTGGTGGTGAACTAGATCAAGAACCTCTTCATATACTTATTTATATGAACTACACTATTAGAACAAATGCTATCACCGAGTGAGTATGTCTTGGAGAGTCAATCTAAATAAGATGACATTAGAGGACAAAAAAACACTTCATATTCCTTAACCGTGTTCCTTGATGGTTCTATCCTAGTTCTACCCTTGGAAAGAAGAACACCCTTTATCAAAGTAGGATTGACTCCGGATTCCATTCTTAGATACCAGCGTCTATGTAAGTTATTGCTCTTTTCTCATTATGTGGGATACATGCTAGTATTGGATAATTTCTATGAAGTTTAGGTAGTAAAATTGGAGATTATCTAGACATTGAATGATTAGGCTTTGAAGATGTTATTATGTGACTCCTTAGGTATTCTCCAAGACCATCATGTGACTATGCTTATGTGTTTTGATGTATTCTTTATGTCATCTCGTGATACCTGAGTTTTATGTGAAGTTACTCTGAAGTCAATGTAAGGTACTATAAATTGAGTATGTTTTAGAATGTGTATTAAATGTGATGTTTGGTGTTTAAATGTGATCGTTAAGCTTATATATGATGTTTTGATATAAAAGTTTATCTGGTGACACAATTGTCCGTTTATCATGATTTTATGCATTATGCCATATTAGTGCATGCATTGTAATTTTTGAATTGGTCCAGATTTCCCTCCATTTCCCCAAAAACATCTCCTCTATTTAAGCCCTTGTCTGACTTTTTTTTTTTTTTGAAAAAAGTTTTAGGGAAAAAGGGGCCAAAATATTTTTGGGAGAACAGAGAAAAAAGGTTCAAAGAAAATTTTTGAGAAGAGGCGATAAAAATCAACGATTAAGTTTTCTTTCAACTAATACTAAGGAAAAAGCTTGAAAAATAGATAAAACATATGTTTAAAGAATATAAATTAGCGAGAAAAAAATAGAATGAAATGCAAAATATTATATAACTAAACTAGCTAGTAAAATATTTAAACAAAGTAAAATCTTTCGAGACAATTTTAGAGTAATCATAAAATATACTAATCATATATATAATTATGTAAATCATATATATTATCTTAAAATTATAAAAGTGATGGGATTAATCTAAAATAACTTACAAACATTTTAAACTTTATAAAATATAATTATTTTAAATTTTTAGAATTACGAAATTCAATTATTAATTCATGTTATGGAGGTGCAAAATTGGGTGTCAACAAGTTGTATTGTGAAGTTTTCAATGTGTGTCTTCAAGATGCGCTGTCTAACTGAGGTATAATATGACTGTGAAGCATGCTAGTGTGTGAATTATGATTATTGTAGCTTGATTATGTGTAGAAGTAAAAGGTCTGAATATGGTGTTTATGTGAATAGTGTTCTCACATATACTCTCACACACACTTCGAATGAATGAATTTAATTAATGAAAATGGGGGATTCTAGGGTAGACATCATAGAAGAGTAGAGATGAAGTGTGTAACACCAACCATACTATTCCTAAGAACTCTAGTGAATAAAGAAGGAGGATTTTAGGGTGGACACTCTTCGTGAGTTGAGATGAAGTGTTCAGTAGCAACCTCTCTATTGCCAAGAGTTTTCTAAAGAAATGTTGGAAGTTGGATACTCTTCATGACTTGAGATGTATTATTAGTAACATCCAGAGATTAGTACATTTCGTGAGTTGCGACGTAGTACTTTGTAATCCCTTAACCTATAGCTAATGAATGTAATGAATGTCTAGAACTCTGTGGGACCTTATGCTTAGCACCTACAGGATTTGAAGAAGGGGCGGAAACTCCTTGTGAGTAGAGATGTTTTATCCAATGTACCTTCTGAAAGAAAACTCTTCATTAATTGAGATGAATTATTTATAAGCAATCTCCTTATCCCCTTACTATGAGCCCACATAGGTTTAGCTATTAGAGATCCATGTAAAGTTTTAAGAGAATTACCCTACCTATGTCTAGAGGGGATCTTTAATCGATAGTCGTTAATACCGATATTCCATGACTAGCTCTCATGGACTATGTTGGTTAAATCTAACCCCCGCAAATGAATATGAATGAACTAAGTCTTCTTAAGGGTGTACTACTTAGGGTAGGTGGTGAAATGGGTTGCTATCTATCAATTGCACAAGTACACATTTGGAAGAACTCTTGGTGCGTCCTTATATGAAAATGTATGATGGGTTACTACATGATGTTAATGAAGTAAGTTGACTTTATGTCTAATGTTATTGAAGCATATTGATATTATGTCTAATTTTGATGAAGTTATGCAAATGATGAATGTGATGTGTCTAGTCTAGGGTGATTCCTAATGGGCATTAAGTGGAATTAGTAGTATGGGATACTACTTTCACATTGCACAAAATGTAACTTGGGGGTTGTCTTGGAGGATGGTCTTCATGTGAAGCTCTTGAATGTCAATATGTTTCCTCTAGTACCTTTAGTAATAGATGCTGACTTGTTAAATGAAATAAAGTATGCTTATATTTAAGAGTCTTAAAGATCACTAAGGTGGGTATTGAAGAGGTTGTATGAGCGGTCTCTTTATGTCTTACCTAAGTGAGTCTTAACTAGGAATTAGAATTTATAATTTCTTAGGTTTCATAGGTGTGTGATTTTTATTTGAGGCTCAGAGTGTATCTAGTGGAGTTGAATCCTACAGTGGTGTAGGTTGTGGTTTTTACCCTTTATGAGTTGGTGTTTTCGCGATAATGTATTCTGTCACTATTTTATTTACTTTACAAAACCTAAGTGCTCTAATATGCAAAGGAACATTTACAATATACCTGTTCTTGAGGCAAAATTTAGGAGTCAGAATTCCAACAGAGTGAAGATAACAGCGACATGGAAGAATGAGAATGGAGAAACGAAAATACCTAGAAAAGAGTAGAAAGAAAACTAGTAGTCAAGTACAGGTTAATTAGTTAACGACGGATTATTTGTTGAAAAATAAGAAATAATGTACACATGTTGTGCTTTTTTAGAAAAGTTAAATTTACTTGCAGAAAAACTTTTAAGTAACATTTTAATCTCTTTTATATGATCTATACTTATGTAGGAAAAAAATTCTAAAAATATATTTACATATTTAAAAAAAAACATAAGAAAATATAACAATAAAATAAAAATATGATAAGAGCAGAGAGTTAGATGAGGTGGAGAATATTATAACCTTATTTTATTAAACCGTTATGATATGATTCATTTGATTGATCACTAGATTACACCCTTAAATGGTAGAATCATCTTCTTCTTTATCAACATTTAAAGATAACTAAATAATAATATTACTTGTGCCATTTCAAAATAAAAATTTATGACACGTGTGATTTGTGAATAAACTATATAAACTACTAATATACTATCACATTTGAAGAATAAAGCAAGGATTATAATATTATAAAATAATGAATTGTTAAAATTGCCATATCTTTCCTTTGATTTCTCACATTTATATGCGAAGTTAATCCAACAATAATTGCATATGTGAGGTAATCTCGTAAGCTAGATTTGAGAAGAAAAGTTTATATGTTTGGGTTTATATTATATGTATTGAGAGAGGTGGATGGTGAATACTAAAAACTCGACGGTTTCCGTTGTAGAGGAATTTTTCCATGGACAGGATAACCAATGTAGGGTTTTTCCATGGTCCATTGGATATAATCCTAAAGAGAAAAGAACGTTGGTTGTGGTTTTGATTCTTTTTATCGAACTTATCTCTCCATATTTGTTTGCAAAGAAGTATTTGTTAGGTATAGAATCGGCATATAGAAAGCCAATAGCTATAGATGAAGCTACTCAAATCAAGGTAAGATCCGACACAACTAAGATCAAGGTTATTCTTGATCTAGTGGAAAAGCTTCCAAATCATATAAGATTGCAGTTTGAGGATGGAAAATCTGGTATTTTGAATGAGGGATCACTATATTACACCCTCAAATGCTTGGATCACTCTTCTTCTTTATCAACATTTAATAGATAATTATATAATAATATTACTTGTGCCATTTCAAAATAACAATGTATGACTCGTGTGATTTGTGTATAAACTATATAAATTATTAATATATCATCACATTTGAAGAATAACACAAAGATTATAATATTATAAAATAATGATTGGTTTAAATTTCCATACCTTTCCTTTGGTTTCTCACATTTATATGCGAAGTTAATCCAACAACAATTGCATATCTAAGATAATCTCGTAAGCTAGATTTGAGAAGAAAAGTCGATATGATTGGGTTTGTGTTATATGTATCGATAGAGGTGGATGGTGAAAACCAAAAACTCAAAGGTGTCCATTGTAGAGAGTTTTTCCATGGACAGGAGAACCAACGTAGGGTTTTTCCATTGTCCATTAGATATAATCCTAAGGAGAAAACGATGTTAGTTGTGGTTTTGATTCTTTTTATCGAACTTATCTCTCTAGATTTGTTTGCAAAGAGGTATTTGTTGTCTATAGAATCGGCATACGGAAAGTTAATAGTTATAGATAAAGCTACTAAAATAAGCCAAGACCAAGCACAACTAGGGTCATGTTTATACTTGATTTAATGGAAAAGCTTCCAAATCATATAAGATTGCAGTTTGAGGATGGAAAATATGGTAAGTTGAATGAGATTTTTCAGGAGATTTTATATGATGACCCACCTTTGTATTATAATTATTTTAAGCCCCGATATCGTGAAAAATATAACGTCATTTGATGTTGAAATGAAATTAAAGCAACAAACAAATTGATGATACAATTAAATTTTCTTCATAAGGTACTATCAATAGTGAAAAGTTTCAATGTGATGCAAGAGAAATATTAAAAGAAAAAAAAGGTTAATCAGCAATTGGTTGTTGCCACTTCTGTGAAAAATTATACACACTCAATATATGTGCTACGAGTAATATTGGTTTCAAAACAACTACTGAAGATAGAGGGAAAATGTCAACAATTGTGGTTGATGTGCCGTGAGTTGGTTCAGGCCAAAAATTAATGGAGTAAGGAAGAAAACTAATGGAGACATCTTATGTTGAAGATGCTTAAAATTCTTGCCAGCATGTTTTGCAAGTTTAAACCAATAATGTAACTAAAAATTCGACGCTGGTTGCACACAAAAATTAAACTAGTCGCCGAAGTCTTTCCCCGACTAGTCAAAATAATTCTCCATGTAGTGAAAAGGGTGTAACCTAAAATTTTCATGCAGTGATAAGAGACAAGATATTAGTTATATCTCAAGAGACCTATTATGTCCAAATAACATTTATGCTTTATCGAAATACTAGAAATCCGTCATTTGATGACCGCAAAAATAGTTAAAATGTAGTAGAAAATGAAGTTTTTCGACGACTTTCTGACTATTTTTGGGTAGTCAGCATATTGAATGTCATAAAATATTTACCAACTACAGTATTAAGACTTAGCCGAATAGGGTAGTCGGAAAATATATTAAACTAGTCCTGAAAATTAAACTATCTAAATGACTGACTACAGTAGTCGCAAAAATATTTAAATAATATTTTATTAAATTAAAAAAATCCCAACTACAGTTGTCGTAGTATTTAAGTACTTAAATATTTGAATTAATATATCTTGCGACAAAGGTTAGTCGGCATATATAACTTATTTATAATAATTTAAGTATTTTTCCAAGTATTGAGGTCAGAATATATCAATAATTTATTACATAATTATTTAGGTACTCTCCGATTGCTGTAGCAGGGAATATTAATTTTTTGAAGAAGTCAGGTCATTTTACTGATTACTGTGGTTAAAAAATTGCATTTTTATGAACAAAAAGTTATTTATTTCATACACCATCATATAAATTATACTACAATTCATTCGTGAAAATTGAACAATAAAATTAAACATCAAATACATTCCTAATCATTCAAATTTTCATTCAATATAATTATGTTTATAAGTTCAAGCATCACCTGAAGTAAGTCTAATAAGTATTCAATTTTAATTCAAAACGAAAATAAATAGTTAAAGTATAATAATCATTCTATATGCATGACCTTGCTTATGACAACTTATATAAGAGATATGAAGAGTTATAATTGTCTTAGAGTGTTGTTAAAGGTTCTACATTTTAAGTGTATCAGTTGTTGGGTGTTTACTTTATCATTTCCTCATACAAATTAGAAAAGTTTGATTCTGCCTTAATAAGTACTCAATATCTAAAGTCAAATTTTTATAACTTAAACTCGTGAAAAGATTGTATTGTGAAAGGGAATTTTGATAAAATCTATCATGATTTGTTCATTATGAGTTCGTGGTGGTTAGCTCAATTTCTCTTCGGTGGTAGGTGGTATTGATCAAAATTTGATTGTGGTTTTCTGGAAAAAAAATCATCATGGTGATTATGTTATAGTTAAGAGTGTTTCAGTTTATATTGAGTTCAATGGTTATTCTGTGAATTGATAAAACTTTTTATTCAGAAGTTTAGTTCTTTGTAGTATATCTTTATTAATGGTCTTAACGAAGAGCTCACTTGGAAAGACGAACACCGACAGGTAGGTGATAACTGAGCTTTGATAACATTGTCTATTCTTCCTTCTTCTTTCATATGTGCGAGGACGAACATGGTTTTAGTGGTGGATAATGAAATGACCGGAAAGGTCACTTTTGGAAACTTCTACTAAATTACCGTTTTACCCATCTTGGTAGTTGCATAGAGTAACTTTTGATAATACTAAATAAACATCTCTTTCTCCCTTTTGAGTTTAAACTTCTAAGCAAAATATTGAGCTCATCTTAAATCTATTTAGACATTTTTTGCTTTAGGTGATGCACAGAAAAAAAATTGAGATTTCAATTTAAAATTAATCTTGTTTCATGAAGTTCTAGATCAAGAAACTATCGATCTATTAGCATTCTCTCCAACACCGGGGAGTTGGCTATTAAAATCTTGATAAATGCACCTCAGACATTCTTCATATAAAATTTTCTTGCTTAACCTTCCTCGAGGTAATAAAATGTCATGTCCGATAAACATTTGAGTTCAAATGATTCTTCAGTATCACTATATACCATCTTCATCGAAAACCTTAAAAAAATAACACGAAGTCAACTCTCAGATCATTGAGAAACCAAAAAAGTACGAAAAATGACCGCTGTAAGAAAAAAGGGTTAAAGCACTACATGCATTCATTTAAAAACATTTCAATTTTGGGAAGATTCTTATCAAGGAAAGAACACACAAACACTTATCTGATTTTACCAACAAAATGTTAGGTAGGTAAAATCATTTGATACTATCAGGATTAAAGAAAAGCTTTGATGGTGCTTCATATGCTTCTTCAACTTTGAAGAAGAACATGAAGCATCAACAAGGTTTCCCATTAATCCTAACAATGTAAAAAGATTTTATCTACCCAATATTTTTTTGGTATATTCATATAAACTTTCATATGCTCTTTGTTTGATAAGAAGTTTTCTATATTTTGAATATCTCGAAATGTAGGTTTGTAGTGTTTTGAATCTTTTTTCCTTAATTATTGGTTATGTATCACTCTTATGGGATCCTCAAAATCTGAGAGTCATGTTCTTGTTATGTTTCTTCGATTTTTTATGAAGATGATACTGATACAAAAAATCATTTGAATTCAAATGTTTGTTGGACATGACATTCTATTTCTACCTTTTGTTTCATACTAAAAAATAAAACAAAATAATGATTTTAGAAATTTAAGCCAATCCACTTTAACATCGGAAACCAGAATCGAGTTTCACAAAGGGATGGAAAAAAATAACTATCTTCTTTGACCCTTTAGTCACTTTATTCGAAAACCCAATCAAAGATCAAAATTTTGAAAATCACCCACAAAATATAAACCTTAATTAAAAGTTTTAAATGCATCTGACAATAATGCAAAATATATATCTTTTCAAACACAAAAGAATAAAATAAAATTGAATGCATATTATAAAAATTAACCAACGTATACTTGAAAAGTACAGGAACAATTCGAGAATAAGCTTGGAAAGTTAATGTGAATAGAAAGCATTGATAGAGATCCTTTAGACTAATGGCGTTGAATCATTTTTGCTGCCTGTAATACCACATACAAATGGGTGATGGCTTTCAGAAAAACAAATTTCACGTACATATTAGTGTACATTAAACGTTTTTATAAAATTTGTTTGAAATTCATAGCATGAGAATAAAGAGTGAGAGGAATGGAATACCTTCTCATAGCCCTCTCATAGTTAAATTCTAAAAACCTCTTTGTCCACTTCCCGATTGATTTGCATTTGAGAGAGGAATAAAATCTACAATTGTAATGGAATGCTTTTCAAAATACATGTAGGCATGAAGTGTATATAATATCCAATGAGTTCCACAATAAGGAGTCAAATCCTACAAAAGTTCCCTCTTCAGGAAAAGGAAAACAAAGGCAATCAGTTATTCAACTTTGTTTTCCTTTTTTCCAGAAGAGGGAACTTTTCGAGCAATTAGCTCCCTTATTATGACAGTCTTTTGGTACTATCACTGTATTCATACAGTTATTCTGAGAAGTGTTTCAATATTATCCTAGAATTTATTCGTCTTCCTGATGCACATGATAGCTAAGGTATCACTCCAAGCTGCAATTCCAATATTTCTTATATCTGTTCAAACACACATTTATTCAATGATTATTGATTATCCTTTCTTCACACTTCACCATTAAAAGCTATGAATATAAGGAAACATTTTTATATTTTACGGCAGACTATTAAGGGAACATCTTAATGATATATAAATTAGCTTTACTAAGAAATTCAAATGATTAAAATTGAAAAATGTCCTGTGGGGTCCTAGTTTTTTTTATATTCATCTTGTGGCGTCTTAGGATGTTATTTATGAGAAATTCAACAAATGTTGATAACTGATTTTAATAAACAAAAACAATACAGTAGTACAAAGACTTAAAAAAGAAAAAGGAAATTCAGATGTCATAACTAAGAAAAGCCATAAAAGAGAGGAAAATACAATTTAATAACTCATATACCAAATCTCATAAAGAGGTGAACACAACATTGTTCTAACTCATAATCGAATGTCTTAATATTGACAAATGCATATGCGAATACTCAGTTATTGCAGGAAAAGAACGAGATACATCACCAAAGCACAGGCTCTCGTTCCATATGATTGCAGTAGTCAAGTGAATCATGAGCAAATCTAATCAAGAAAGCAAAGTGAATATTTGATCAATCAAATACAATTTCAGAGCTTGCAATAATTAAAGGAAGACAAACAAGGAAAATATTTTACAGCTTGCAAAATTAAGGGAGGACACACAAGGAAAATCTCTCAAGTAAAACAAGAAGGACAAGTTAATTAAAAAAGGTACAATCAAGGAACAAATATCGGTACTTAAATCTGGATACTATGAAGGATTTCCAAAAAAATTACACATTGATTATCGACAAAGATCTTTAAACGAAAAAAGCGAGGGAAAAGACTAAACAACACATCTTGATGTAATTAGTTAAACAACACCTAATTCACAAAATATTAAGCTGAAATAGACCTCCATTCATGAGCATTGAGATCAAAAATAGAGAAAGGATCGAAAACTATCAAAGAGTGCTAAACAACGAAGTTAATTCTAAACACCTTTTTTTAGTTAACTAAAATATGTATTCATAATAGCTAAAACAGAAACTAAACCCAACACATCACATCAAATGAGGAAGGAATACGAATGTTACCAGGTTCTATGCAACGACTGGAATTCGAGCCTTGACGTGACAAATTCCAATACCACTTCGAGTCAAAATAGTTGCGAATTAACAAAATTTCAGCGACGAACATAAGATCTCCAAAAAACATAGTTGGGTGTTCTTTTTCACGCCTCCAAAATCTCCTCCCCTGAACATTAAGAGTGATGGGGGTTATTTAAGACAAAATCTAGGTCAAAATATTGGGGAAAACGATGTGGGAATCTGGGAATTTTAAAATCCCGATTTGGGTCTTGGGTCTCTTAATGTGAAATGGGTTTAGTGAATTTGGGCCAAAATTTTGGGTTCAAGGTTATCTGATTGTCCAAATATGGACCAAATAAAAGTCCCTTGTGAGAGTTTCAAAGGTAAATGACATGGATTATAAACTCTACTAATTATTCAGGCTTCTTAACTTTACCAACATAAAAATAATTATTTCAAAATGAAAGATCATAATTAAATTGCTAGTTATAAAGAAAATCAGTTGCGTTCTTAATTGAAACTCTATTTTTTGTAAAATAATTTTCTAACTATTTATTTAAATTTATAATGTCACGTCCCGTGCTACCCCTGAGACGTAGACACCGAACCTAGGACCACAAGTGATCCCAACATAACCATGCTTGCATGATCATGAGCATACTAATGATAATAAACTGAATGCGGAAGCTAAATCATAATTTAAACTGAAAAGATTGGGAATACACATATTCAATAAGTGTATAAATGATATCAACGAGTTTAATACAAAGACGTTATTAACTCAATACTAAGCTGAAACAAACTATGTCTTAAAATTGCCTCCAAAATGGACGAGAAATACTTGGACAAGCACCAACAAAATCTAGCAAAAATTTAAACTGAATGACTAAAAGACTGAAAAGAAGCTCATGACTATTATCCTCGGAGAATGAATCACCACTGAATCTACTTAACTGGAGATTGGAAAATCGATATATGCGTGATATGAATGCTGAGAACCTGAATATTCATCACGAGAAGATGTAGCACATGTATGCGTTAGTATTTGAAGGTACTGAGCATGTAAAATAGAGTAAAACTGAAACAAAACATAACTGAACAAGCTCAAAAGCACGTATAATAACTTGAACATAATATACTGAAT
Organism: Solanum lycopersicum; assembly: GCF_036512215.1. Taxonomy (NCBI): domain Eukaryota; kingdom Viridiplantae; phylum Streptophyta; class Magnoliopsida; order Solanales; family Solanaceae; genus Solanum; species Solanum lycopersicum. The sequence continues at coordinate 52,416,878 of NC_090808.1, forward strand.
CATGAGCTAACTAAATATAATGACCAATTTATAACATGCTGAAACTTAATATTAAATATACTGATAAATGGTCAATGCAAGAGAGCCTGATTGAACTTTGGGAGCTACTAATCACCGATAATAAAACCACATGATCTAAATGTGGATTATGATATATACACACCATCGAGAGGACCCAATATACCCTGCCATAGGTATAAAGGCATGTTGGCGTAATCACGAAACTAATTGCCCATAGAAATGACTTACAACCTACTTGGCTAGTAGTTCTGGGACTATTAGGTATGCCGAACCTAAGTCCAACTCGGTATTATGCTATTCCCATTGATTTTTGTAGTTAACTGATTATGACTGAATTTCTGTAGTTGCGGCATAGCTCAAACCTGAACATGTAAATTGGAAATGCAACATTTCATCTGATAATAATGCATTAAAACTGAAGCATGTCTAACTGCTTAACTTAAATATCTTACCTAGTATGTGTAATTCATGAACTAAAGAAATACAAATCTAGAGTTTTGAATTTCATACGATAATCAAAGTAACAACATGATTATCTGATTTGGAACATATATTTTAACTAAATCATGAAGTTCTGTTGTAATTCTAGGGAACCTAGGTTTGATCATGATAAGAGAATCAATAATTGACTTAAAACTAGGGCCCAATTGGTGAAAGGATCCCACCTGTGAAATCCCACATATTTTGTGATGAAATTCACGAAGAAACACTTTGTTTTTGTGGCTAGAACTGCTGGAAACTTGTTGCGTTCTTAAAATAGGGTTCTTGACCTTTTTCTTCTCTCTTGCTTCTAATTTTCTATCTTCTTATTTATGATTTTGACTTAGGTAAGTTCTTGTTATATTTAAAGGCATAAACATACTAAAATATGATGATTTAGGGTCAAAACGACGTATCTTAGGTTTTAATGAAGTTGGAAAAGACAAAAAGACCCATGGGTAAGTTGTTGTCGGACCAAATGACGATTAGGACAAACGGTACATTGTTTGGTCCGTAGATTGGGTTTGTTCGATAGGTCTTTACTAAAACAGAGATAACGTTCTACTCGGAGATCTAATTTAAGCAAGATCGGTGGCTATGGAAAGATAATTCAATTATATCTGTGGATAGGTCATAGGACACCTAATTCATTTTGTGCTAAAAGTTATGACCATTTGAAGTTAATCCAACTGCATTTCCCCCTTAACTGTCTGCTAATCTAACCTATGATCCGACCTACGGACCATGCTAGTCATCAGTGGCTCTTGTCAGAGAGCGGGAGAAGGGTGTTAATCAACTGTCATTGACTATGGAGTGTAGTCTGACTTATAGACCGTAGGTCCGTCCGTTGATCATGACTTAATTCAATTCTCATGTCCTAATATTTAGGGGGTTTCTGACCCCATTGATGGATGTGTAGGACGGACCGTGGGTAAGTCTATGATCTGTCATGGACCCGTTGGTTGCACTTGTAGAATTTTCTTAAAATCTTGTTTATGGTCTGTTTTGGATATTGAGTATTACATATAAATTATATAAATCTATATATTTTATGTATAAAGATATATAATCCATATGAAAATATGGCAAAAGGTGTTTGGAAGATAATCTTGAGAGTATTATTGATTTTCAAAAAATATTATTTCCAATTGTTCAATATTAAAGAAGCTTAAAAATTAATAGAATTGTGAGGGGTCAAAATTTGGAATCAAAAGGTATCATGACTATAACATATATTGACACCACTTCAACTGAAAGCTTAAATAAATCGAACTCTCTAATAGTCTCCTTCTACTATTCTTAATTTGACCATTAAGAAATCAAGCTCTTCAATATTTTTATGAGATGAAAATGACAAAATGAACTCATATATATACCTAACATAAAGACTACCGGTACAAGATTTACAATTTTCTTAACATGATATAACAATAAAGTAATAAAATTAATGTTTTAGGTATATCATCTTTTTAGTGCTACCCCGTTATTTGATTTTAGTTGTAGCAGATTTATTTGCATATATTCACACATAAAACTAAAGAATAAAAACCAAAAAACGATTGATTTTAGAAATTTAATTTATTCAAGTTCAACATCAGAAATAGAGAACGGGTTTTTAAAAAAGGAAAAAACTCAACTATCTTATTTTTACCCCTTTGATCACTACTATTCACAAACCCGATCAAAGATCAAAACTTTGAAAATAATCAACATCTCTATATATAAATCTTAATCAAAAGTTTTAAACACCGAAAAGGGTAAAAGAAAAAAATTAATGAAAAATCAAAACAATTAACCAAAATATATATGCCCGAAAATTGCTGCAACAATTGGGGAAAAAGCTATGAAAGTTAGTGTAATAATTAAAGTTACACACCTCGTATAAAGAATGCTCCTTTACGAATACTTCCTCGCCCCCTCTGATTTTGAGTTTGTTAGAACGCGAAAATTTTTGATAATTTAAAAAAAAGAGGAACAGATGAAAGGAACTGGTTGCGCCAACATCTACTTTTCAGACTGAATCCGACCGGGAAAAGGAGAATGTCAACCTCGCGAATTAGAAGTTAAAAAGTTGTGGAAGTATTTCTTTTTCGATAACCAACCAGTATATAAAGTTTTCTTTTGTAAAGGATCACGTAAACAAGATAATTTTCTTAATCAAATCAGTAAACTAGACAAAATAGGAAGCAGAAGTAAAGGAGACAAAAGCCTGAAAGAAGTAGAAAAGCAAAAACTTGTCACGTGAACTTCAAAATTGAAGTAGAAGAGAAAGTCAAAACCAAGTAGAAGGGGGATTTAGTCATTAATAAAACTTTCTTATTCAGTTAAGGTAAACTGTGTGGAAGTTTTTCCTTTTAAAGCAGAATGCAAGGAGGATCACTAACGTGAGAAGGAGTTCGAGTCAAGTTCGGATTAAAGAAGTTTTTTAAAAGCAGTGAAGGCTAAGTTGCTTTTAACGATACGTAGGATAGTTTAAAAGTCTATAAATTTCGCAATAGTTCATTGAAGAATTTTTTGCACTTACATAGAGAGAAGATTAAATCATGATCAAGAGTTTTAGAGAGTTTTGAGATATTAGGGATTGTCGCGAGTTTGTGAGGAAAAATTTGTAAGATTGTAATTAAGAATTTTTATTACAATCAAGTTTTTGTGTGGGATTATTCTAACAAGTTAGAGAAACTTCACGGATGGTTGAAGACTTATACATGGGGGGTTGTGTCTTTGGTAACTAGGAATTACAGTTTATAATTGCTTAGCTAGGAATTAGAGTTCATAATTACTTAGGTTACATATGTTTGTAATCTTTCATTGAGGCTCAGAGTTTAAAGAAATGAAGTTAAATCCTACATAGGTGTAGGTCCTGGTTTTTACACTCTATGATTTGGGGTTTTTGCGATAATATATTGTGTTACTATTTTATTTGTTTGATAAAATGCAACTATTGTAATATGCGAAGTAACATATAGAATATACTTGTTCATCAGACAAATTTGGGGGTTAGAGTTCCAATAGAGTGAAGATCACCGGGACCTAGAAGAATAAGAATGGAGAAATGGAAAGACCTAGAAGAGAGTAGAAAGAAAAAAAGTAGTCAAAGACAAGTGATTTAGTCGAGAACATGTGATTTGTTAAAAACAATAATTAATGTACACATAAATACCTAGAAGAGAGTACAAAGAAAAAAAGGTAGTCAAGGACAAGTGATTTAGTCGAGGACATGTTATTTTCTAAAAAACAAGAAATATCACATGTCATGCGTTTTTAGAAAAGTATGTTTTACTTGCGGAAAATCATTTTTAAATAACATTTTTATTTCTTTTCAATGATCTATATGAAAGTAGGAAAAACATTCTAAATATATATATATTTAAATATTTAAAATAAAATAAGAAAAATATAAAAATAAAAGTAAGTTATGAGTAGAGAGTTAGATCAGGTGGAGTATATTTTTATGTTATTTTATTAAACCGTTATGATTTACTTCATTTGATTGGCTACTCTTCTTATTTACTAATATTTAATACATAATTATATAATGATATTAGTTGTGCCATTTCAAAAAAACAATTTACGAATCGTGTGATTTGTGAATTAACTATATAAACTACTAATATATCATTACATTTGAAGAATAATGCGAACATTATAATATTATAATAAAATGACTTGTTGAAATTACCATACCTTTCCTTTGATTTTTCACATTTATATGCTAAGTTAATCCAACAATAATTGCATATCTAATATAATTTTGTAAGCTAGATTTGAAAAGAAAAGTCGAGATGTTTGGGTTTGTGTTATATGTATTGAGAGAGGTGGATGGTGAATACTAAAAACTAGAAGGTGTCAATTGTAGAGAGTTTTTCCATGGAAAGGAGAACAGATTAGGGTTTTTGCAGAGTCCATTGCATATAATCCTAAGGAGACAACGATGTTAGTTGTGGTTTTGTTGCTTTTTATTGAACTTATCTCCCAGATTTGTTTACAAAGAAGTCTTTGATGTCTATAGCAATGACAGTAGGAAAGCCAATAGCTATAGATAAATCTACTAAAATAAGCCAACACCAAGCACAACTAAGGTCAAGGTTATACTTGATCTAATAGAAATAATTCCAAATCGTATAAGATTGTTAGCACTAAGATCATGATGAAGATAATTGTCATTTGATCTCGAAAATAAATTAAAATAACAAACAAAATTGATGATACAATTAATGTTGCTTCGAAAGGTACTATCAATAGTGAAAAGTATCAAGGTGATGCAAGAGAAATATTAAATAAAAAAAGGAACGTTGATCAACAATTGGTTGTTGCCAATTCAGAGGAAAATCGTACACACTCATTTGATGAAGTTACAAGTAATATTGCTGTCCAAAAAACAATTGAATATAAAGGGAAAGCGTCAAGAGTTGGGGTTGATGCACCGCCAGTTGGATAAGTCCAAAAATTAATGGAGTCTGGACACAAACTAATGGATACATCTGACGATGTTGAAGATGCTGAAAATTCTTGGAAGCATGTTTTGCAAGTTAAAACCAAGAATGTAACTAAAAATTGGATGCAGACTACACACAAAAATTCAACTAGTAATTGAAGCATTTCCTTGAGTATTCAAACTAATTCTCCATGTAATTGAATAGGGTGTGAACGAAAATTTTCATGGCAGTGAAAAAAGAAAAGATATGAGTAATGTCTCAAAAAACCTATTATGTTCTAATAACTTGATGCTTTATCGAACTACTAGAAATTAGTCATTTGCCGACCGCTAAAATATTCTGAATATAGTCGGAAAATTTAAATTTTCGATGACTTTCTGAATGTTTTTGGGTAGTCGGTATATTGACCGTCGTAAAATATTTACCAGCTACAGTAGTCAGACTTTGCCGATAACCGTAGTCGGAAAATATAAAACTAGTCCTGACCATTAAACTATCTTAATGGACGACTACAACAGTTAAAAAAATATTAAAATAATAGTTTATGAATTAAAAGCATCCCAACTATAGTTGTCGTAGTATTAAGTAACTAATTATTTAATTAATGTATCTTCCTACTACAATATAATCATTTAAGTATTTTTCTGAGTAGTGTAGTTAGAATAACTAATTTATTAAATAAATAACTAGGTACTCTTCGGTTGCTGTAGTAGGCAATATTAATTTTATTTTTGTTGTGGCAGATTAGTTGCCGCTAAAAAAAACTTTTAGCAGCAACTGTTCCTTTTATTGTGGCAGATTTGGTTGCCGCTATACAACAAACTTTCAGCCTCGACTGTTAGTTTCATTAGTTGACGCTATACTTTTAACGGCAACATTAAGATGAATTAGAAGCGGTTTTTGTTGCCACCGATACTTTCGTTTTGCGGCGAATTTATATGATTTAGTACAAGAGGAGGGTTCGGTCTTGCCTCAAAATTATTTTATCCTTTGCAAAAGTAGGGTTAGGAGATTACTCATCATACACACCTTTATCATATTCATAAGTATCCAATTAAAACTTTTTTAATATATCTTAGCTAAAATTTATTCGAAACATACAAAAACAGTTAATATTTCTTTTAAATCAAATTTTATGCTTAAGACAATCTTTCTAATAATATTCCTTACATCACATAATAAAAACATATCTACAATAAATTCATTCGTAACATCCGGTAAAACATATCTTTAATTTGTTCTTTGAACTTTCTGATTAAGCTTTAGAGCATATACCAACTGATTGACTTATATAGTTGATCGGTTAAATCTTTTATAATTAATTCATCTTATTTCCTCTCAAGTAAACAAAAGGTCTGAATACCATCAATGTCTACTGAAGGAGCAGCAATGAAGAAAATATATAATAAATACACAAGTTATCATCAATAAGATAGGGATCATCAAAACACCAAACCCTTCCCCAAACAATGTGAGACTTTTACCCACTCTAACATAATTACGTCAACGGTAATGACATGAGCATCCAACAGCGGCATTAAAACTGATAGAATAATGAGTCTTATTGATAAAGACGTGAACATACAGTATCTATAGAGGAAACATGAATTAGTAATTGCACATGAGTCACATAATTATAATTAATTATAGTTACTCGTATTATCCCCCCGCAAGCTGATCCACGTGTACGAGGGGAAGCTTCGTAACGAGGTAATGAAACCAATTGAAGGGGTTTATATGGATTTATGCAAGTTTTTCGGAAAACGGAACCTGATGTGTGCTCATAGTACCACTCATAAACTGTTCACGAACAAAGTGGCAATCAGAACGACATGATTCATACGATCGTGAAGGACTGGATTTTTTGTAACGCAAATGGTAGACTCATTGTCACAGTAAATCTTTGGCCGAAACGGAGGAAGACCAAGAGCATCCGTAATATGATGAAGCCACATAGCTTCGGCAACTCCAGCCTCCATGACCCTGTATTCATCTTCGATGGAAGAGTGAGACACCCGCGTCTGCTTTTTGGTGCACCAAGAGATTAAGTTTGGTCCTAGAAACAGTAGATACCCGGTAGTAGAGAGACGATCATCCTTGTCATTAGCCCAGTCTGAGTTCGAGTAGATGGATAGCTCCAGATCTCCTTTTTGGAAAAGAAGCCCACGACGTGAGATACCCTTTAGATAATGGAGAATCTGTTTCAATGCCTGCGAATTCTGTTAAGTTGGAGCATGCATAGATTGAGAGACAAGATTAACAACATATTGAATTTCTGGACGAGTAACAGCCAGATTATGAAGTCTGCCCATAATGCTTCGATAGAGGGTTGGATTGTCAAATAGACGGCTGTTTGAGTTGGTCGGCGGTCCGACATCCATTGGAGTAGGTGCAGTTTTGGATTCAGCAATCCCTGCCAGGGTGAAAAGATCCTCAGTGTATTTTGACTGATGAAGTAGGCGACTAGAAGAGGTACGGAGTACCTCAATGCCAAGGAAGTAATGGAAAGGCCCAAGATCTTTCAACTGAAAATTTTTATGCATGGCCTTCGTGATAATGGAGATAAGATCAGATGAACTGCCAGTAATCACAATATCATCAACATAGAAAAGATTTATAACTAGGCCACGAGGATGCCGTAGAGTGAATAGACTCGTGTCATTAGTGCACGTACGGAAGCCCATATCCTGCGGAAAAGAGGAAAACCATTATACCAAGCCCGGGGGCGTGTTAAAGGCCATAAAGGGACTTTTTGATCTTGCAGACAAGGTGTGGAGGTTGGGAATCAACGTAGCCGAGTGGTTGATCCATATAAATGTCCTCCTACAGAGTGTAATGTAGAAAGGCATTGCTAACATCTAGCTGTTGTAGGGGCCATTCATTATGAAAGGCTCGAGACAATACTAGACGGATAGTCTGCTGCTTGACGACTAGCATGAAAGTCTCCTTATATTGAATGTCATACTCTTGATGATTACCCCTTCGCAACAAGGCGAGCCTTCTAACGAGATATATATCCATCTACATTACGTTTGATATAGTACTCCCACATGCAAGCAATTGGTTTTTGATGTTAGGGTGATTTCACCAATTCTGAAGTACGCTTATTAATAAGAGACCTGTATTCGTCATCCTTAGCCTGACTCTAAAGGGGATTACTAGATGCAAGTTTTTAGGTAATAGGTTCAGAGGGAGAGATAGCAGTCAAAGTTGTGGTGTAGGCTTTGGGCTTCAAAATGCTGGATTTGGAACGGGTTTTCATATGATGTAATAGTGGTGGGCGTGGGGGTCGTGGGGGTGCTGGTGCGGTCGTTGGAAGGTGTTGTTGAGGGGGGTCGAAGCTTGGTGGGGTTTGTGGGATGGGTAGATTTTGTGTGGTGGGTGGTCCAAATTTGACAGGGGATTCGGGGTTATTCGTTGGTTGCGGAATGGATGAGTTGATAGGTGCCGGTACAAGGCCATGTGAGCTCGGTGGAAAGGTCAGAATAATACAAAGTGGGTTGGATGTGACAGAGACGGAACTCAATCGGGGATAGGGAAATTCATCATCTATAAAATGAACATTACGAGAGACATATGTTTTTTGAGAGATGGGGTCAAAACATTTGTATCCTTTTATGGTTTGGTGGTAGCCTTGAAAGACGCATGGTGTAGATCGGGGTTGAAGTTCATGTTGAGTGTGAGGTCGTAGCCAAGGGTAGGCAAGACAACCAAAAGGTCAAAGGTGAGTGTAATCAGGACGGTGTTTGTAGAGACATTCATAAGGAGATGTGTGTGAGAGAGAGGGTGTGTGCATGCGGTTTGTGAAATAGTTGGCAATGGCCAATGCCTCGACCAAGAAAGATGCAGGGAGATAAGACTCATGAAGGAGGGTGACGACAGTCTCAATGAGGTGACGGTGCTTGCGTTCGGCGACACCATTTTGTTAAAAAATATAGGGGCAAGATGTGTGATAACTAATACCAAGAGATTGTATAAAAATACCAAAGACATTGTTTAAATATTCTTTACCATTGTCACTACTAATGATTTTAATGTTGGAACTAAATTGGGTTTTGACCACGCATTCAAAATTTACAAAAATCGAATATGCTTAAGATTTGCGTTTTAAGGGATAAAGCCATGTAAATTTACTTTAATCATCAACGAAATAGATAGAGTAATGAAAACCATTAAAGGAGGAGATGGAGGTTAATCCCCACACATCATAATGTATTAATTCAAATGGTGTTGTGGACTTAGTGTCAGATAAGATAAACGGTAAACGACTCTATTTGGCTACATAGCACGACTCCCAATGATCCTTAGTGGAAAACGAAAAACCTAAGAAAGAAATAATGGTCTTAGTAACTTTAGCACATGGATAACCAAGTCTGCGGTGCCAGGTAGAGGAACAAATGGCTTGATGAGCAATTGAAGAGGACTATATTGATGCAGATATCTTGGACGGAAGAGTGTATAGACCTTGCTAATAGCGGCCCGTGAACCGGATCTGTTTGGTTAAATTTTCCACTATCTTAAAATTATAGGCAATAAAAATAAGAATGCAGCTATTTTCTTTGGCAAACATATAGACATACAAAAGGTTTGATGTTAGGGATGGGACATGATGTAATGTGGACAAGGAGAAAGTACCTGTGGGGGTGTAAACAAAGCCGGAACCTGTATTGGAGATGGGTAAAGATTGGCCGTTACTTACAGTGATTGTGTCATAGACAGAATAGGAAGTCGGAATATGGATCTTAGAGTAATCAGGCGTCACGTGAGAATTTGCACCAGTATCCAAATACCAATAACTTGACGAGTTGTTTGTAGATGCATGCATCGCACGAATTCCTCCTGATGGTGCAGAACCAGACTGTTCAACTTAGCGTTACAAACACACACGAGCCGCGTGTCCGCGCTTGTCACATATTTGACACACAAGCATGTCACGACTCGATGAAAACCTGCCTCACCCGCGTCTACTGTCCTAGTCCAGTCTGCCATGGCTAGGAGTGCTGCCTTGACCGAGTGACTAATGCCTTCCTCTGCCTCGGCCACGGTGCCTACTGCGTCAGCCTTACTGTCCGCCACTACGCTGCCCGGCCGCATAGAGTGCGGTGTGGGCTGCATGAGCTGTCGAGTCACAAGGGCCATTTCGGATTCAATGGCAAGATTTATTTCTTCTGCATTCAACCAGGCCGATATTAAATTGAGTGTGAGTGGGACATCGTGATAGCGGATGTGTTGTTTTGGAGAAGAAAATTTGTCAGGCAAGCCCCGAACAACAGCATTGATGACATCTCGTTATGGAACAAGTTTATTGAGGGCATTAAGATCAGAATTAATTGAGGCTGCTTCGTCTAGATATTGGACCATGGTGCGAGTTCCCTTGTGGACTCTGTGAAGACGATCACGCAACCGAAAAACATGGGCCGTTTATAAGGAGTTGAAGCGATAGCAAGAGCATTCAAAAGAGCCCAGAGGTAGTAAAAACGTGACCATACTTCTGAATTTTCGGGCTAATCGCTGCGAGAAGGCAGGCATGAACTTGAACATCAACAAGAGCACACGACATATGAGCAGGATTCGGTTCCATCGAGGCCTTACTATATTTATCCGTGATGGTGAAATTGATTGGCGGCACAACACCGGTACCGTCGACCCAACCGAGAAGAAGATTGGCAAAAAGTGTCGTCTTGACTCTATTAGACCAAGACGGATAATTATGATTAGTTAATTTTTCTGGTATGAGATTATGAGGATTGCAAAGAAGCAATTTCACGCCGGAGGGGAGAGTTGCAAGAGGATCGGCTTCCATATTGAAACAAATCAGAATTTATCGATTTTTTTTATCGTCAAGAGAAAGGGTTTTAGGTTTTAGGTTTTGAAAGAGTTTAACCCTTGGTCTGATACCATGATAGAATAATGAGTCTTATTGATAAACAGGTGTACATCCAACATAGATAGACGAAACATGAATAAGTAACTGCACATGGGTCGCATAATTATTATTAATAATAGTTACTCCTAATACCATAGAGGCAGAGTGTTTGATGTCTCTAACTCAAATAGAACGAATGTTGAGCACTCTTATAGTATTTGGGTCATATAGTTTACCAAAAAATTTAACGAATTATGGAAGTGTAATATGATCAACCTCATAACTCAAGTAGTTGATAAATGATCTAAAGCTAGTTAAATCAGAAAGTAGAAGAGGAAGAAAGCATCTTATTAATGTTTTGAAGAATATTTTGAACGAATATAAGGTAAATACGTTTTATAACATACACTTTTTATTTGAAAAGAAATGTATATTGACTTTTTTTATATATTTCAAAATCTAATTTAGCTAAGATATTGCAAAGAGGGTTAGTCAAACATTTATTTATCGTTGTAAAACGTTTCCTTGTAATTTAAGGGATGAGTCTCACTACGGGTGAGTAGACGTGGTAGGTGATCAACTCAATTGTTCTCTATCTACAACCTCCTATTATGCATCTAAGCATTGATTTAGGTTCGTCTGGGCTCCAGATGATGATTCCCTTCTTACTAGATGATTTCTTCCCACCAATATAAGTTTTATCGAGCAGATTTGCTAGAGAGAGATAGTAGTTATGTTGGTATTGTCATTACGTGTGTGCAATTTTGCATGAGCACCATCATAAGTCTCCTTAGATAGTTTCAAATTTTAGTTGTAATCTTTTTCTAGTTGCTACTTTGAGTTTATTTCATTCTTTCAACATTGTGGTTTTTGCATTTGTTTTGTATGTTTGACATGTTCTAGAGGTCATTTAGGATCTCTCAAGTCAAAATTTTGACACTTTTTTGTTCAGCGCTCTCACTAACTTTACCATTCTGAAAAAATATTGCATTATCAATTAAAAAATTCTCGAACTATGATTTAAATAGTAACATCTATGTTCTTTAGATTTCTTTGGATAATGAATTATTCACTTACTATTTGAATTTTAAGTTTAATATTGTCTTTCATATGATATCGTTTCCTTAATTAAATTAAATAAACCTATCTTAAATTCATTCATAAACACATTATTTGATGCTTTCATCCTCTTATACTTGTTGATTTAGCTTTAGATATTTAATCACCAACTACTTCAACTTATAAGGTTGATCAAATTAACTAGGGAAAAAAGGACAGATGTACCCCGAACTATTGTGAACGGTACACAAATACCCATCGTCCTATTTTTGGGACATTGGTGCCCTTGTCGTCATACTTTTGGGACATTTGTGCCCTTGCTGTCATACTTTGGGTACAATGGTGCCCCAGCCCCTTCGTTAGAGTGAATGACATATATGCTCTAATTTATGGACGACAGAGATACCAATGTCCCAAAGAATGACAAAGGTTATTTGCATACCATTTACGGTAGTTCGGGGTTATATTTATCCTTTTTCTCAATTAACTATGCAGAATTTCCAACAAAAAAAGAATGTAGATATAAGATATAACCTAAATTTAACGTGACTGACATTTTGACTTTTATAATTGTAACTGTTTAAATTTTAAAACTATAAGGTCCGATTATGGATACACTTCGAGACATCTATTTTTAAGTATCTTTTTAAAGAATCTATAACACTAATATATACTATTCAAGAAGAAAACTTACGTTTACGTGAACTCACTGCCTTCATTTAGATATACCCCTGATTAAATAACTATTTAAAGGTTAGAAAAACATGTGCGGGATGAAATACATGAAGAACAAACAATGCATAATCATTCTTAATGAATAAAAATAACTAATCATTACAATATACTATAGTTTTTCTTGGAGTAGATTATATATTATTGTTATTCCTTTTAGACTTGAATACAGAATTAAAAGTTCTTAATCGAATATATTTTTTAACATAGAAATATATACGTTTGACTACATAAATGAAATACTTGCTCAATGTGTCTACTATTTATGAAGTAATTGATTCACTTTAGACAATAAGCTATAACAATTATGACGGACAATTTTTTATATCAAATACAAATAACAAAATTTAATAATGTATAACATTAATAAACATATTAATTCGACCACGTTGATCACAAATTACATCACTTTATGCATTTGTATTCTTTTTCAACAAACTAATTTAATCACTTTAATAACTAATAAATATTTCTCATTAAGATAAGCTCATAATTAAATTTAATTACCCAAAAATAACTGGAAAAAAGAAAAAATAAGACCGTTAAATTTAGTTGGTAAATGTCCATCACGTTTGATCTACAGACATGGAAAATCACAAATCAGATAATTTTAAAAATCTCTGAGATTTTGAAAAGTGATCATGTCTGCAGTGATTCTGATTTTGGAGGATTGGGAATTCTAGTGAGACAGTTAACAGATAAAGCATGTAATCATATACATTTTTTTATTTCCTCGTTGGCTCTTGCGGACTTGGTGAAGATGTACAAGTCTCCAGACTATGCTAAGAAAGATATTGCTGATGAATCTATTCGTAGATTCATCAATTCATTGATGAGTAATGATATGCATATAAGAAGATAAAGTGAATTTGCTCAATTGATATCAGTGTTCTATAAGTTACTAAGAAGCGTTTTTGGGCTTGAGGATCTCTTGTATAGGTGTTATCGGAGTAGTATAAGGTAAATAGTAGAGGCCGTTAGAATTGCAACATGTTGAAGAATGTTTCTAATGAATTTTTAGCATTGAATGATGTTTTCTGTTTGTTCGTGAGGTTGTCGTTGCTGATTTATCCGTGAGTTAGAATTGAATATGGAACCAATTGAGTATGCGGGGTTATCACTGATGAGCACTGCATGTGATTTTAGTGGGTACATGTGCTTGATGAGGGTATTGATGCAACAACCTTTCGACTGTCCAAGCGATGAAGCAGTGTACGACAGGGAGTACATTGAGAGCTTGCATCATGTTTTATCTGAATTACTTATCGTTTTATATGATTTGATGGATAAAAAAGAGTGGTGCTTAAGGAAATTGGAATATCAGGCGAGGTTGATCGATGAATATGGCAGGCTTATCGTATGTGGTTGTGCCAGTATATTGTTATACTGAAAGAGACAAACAACATTTCTAAGTTTTTTAACAACTCCGAGGTCTTTTGTCAGAAGTTGAGTAAACAAAAATTTTTATTTTGCTATCTAATCGAGATGTTTGCAAAGAGTTTTAAAGATTATCGATGGATCATTTAGCACAAGGAGGTAACCAATTTAAAATTACAGAGACATTTTATAAAGATGATGCTTGAAGAAGCTAAAGATGGATACAAGGAGGAGATATATGAGATGTTTATCGATAGGTCCATGTTGTAGGATGAATCTTTTTAGTATATTGTAGATGAAGATCCTCCATTGCTGCGATGCGATCTGTTAATGCAATTCTAATATGAAAAAGATGTTCGGCCCGGAGTGTTGAGAGAGTGGTTCTTCTTGGTATGTCGATAGATGTTCAGTCCAACAAATCTCTGTTTGTTGCTTTTCTTAATGATTGGAGAAGGTTTTTCCCAGATTCAGGTAAAAATTTGTCGCCTTTATGCACAAATTTGTGTTTAAAAAGCAGTAACTTTAGTCATTAATATATATTTTTCTTGCAGCATATAAGGTGGACCCAGTGCACCACGAGTATTTCACCTTCTGTGGTAGAATGATTCCATTGGCATTAATGATTAAAATACAAATCGGAGTTGTATTTGACCGTGTATTTTCTTCTTGAAATTGGCTGGAAAGGATATTTCATTGGAGGATATTTGGGATGTAGATCCCACCTTGTACAGTAGCTGCAAGCAGATACTCTAGTTGGACCCTGAAACGGTGGATCAAGATATACTTAGCTTGACTTTCATTAATGATGTTGAAGAAATGGGGTCCAGAAGAACAATCGAGCTTTGTCCTAATGGGAAAGATATTTTGGTGAAGAGTAAGAATAGGAAGCATTATGTTAATCTCCATATTCAACATTATTTCGTCATGTCAATTGCTTTGCAATTAGCTCGCTTTTCTCAAGGTTTTTCTGATGTAACTACCTCAAGTATCAAAACTTTCTTGTTTCGGAGTTTATATGTTGAAGATCTTGACAAAATGCTTGATGGGAGTGGAACTGATATTTCTGTTGAAGATTGGAAAGTACATACATATTACAATGGATACGAAGAGAATGATCATCAAATATCCTAGTTTTGTAAGGTAGTCATATATCGTCACGGTATTTACAACTTCACACTTTAACCGCTCTGTCTAACACATTTATTTTCTTTTTTTCTTTACATGCAGATAGTTGATGGTATGTCTGCCGAGAAGAAAAAAACGCTTCTTTTCTTCTGGACTTCAATAAGGGATCTACCTTGAGAGGGTGTTCGCGGTTTACATTCTAGACTTTGAATCTCTAGAACCTTGGAGTCTTGTGAAAACTTGCCGTTTGCATAAACATGTTTGTACCTGTTGCGGTTATGATGCAAAATCAACTTAACATGATCACCCAAGAACATATTGGTTGGTTGCAGCTTTGGTAACCTGTTACAGAACTTGCACAAATAGTCAGTTTATATTGTTGTACTCAATTGTAGAATATGCTTACCTGTATGAAGCTCTGACTTTTTATATAACATCTATGAATGTTGTATAATTTTAATTTCACCAAACTCCGATTCATTTTATTATTTTTTCTTCGCACAAATTCCTATGTAATAAAATATTTATAGCTGCATTTCCTTGTCATCATATAAAAGGCAAATCGAACATGATAAATCATGGGGGGAAATTAAAATACTAGATTTCACTTTTAATGATCGAAAAATATAATGTCATAAGAGTTGAATATAACCTCAATTAGAATATGTTCAAAGTTTTCGGAAATTTACATAATTGAATAGTAAAAAAATACTCTAAAATCACATTTGTTAGCAATTTGCAACATTTATGTTACGTTGTTTGATTTAAATAGATCTTATCTCCTATCAAGTAAACAAAAGGTTCCAAATACCATCAATGTCTATTGGAGCAGCAACAATGATGACAGTATTCAATGAATATAGAAGTTATCATCAATAATATATGGATAATCAAAACCCCAAACCATCCAATGTATTTTTAATCCTAGTTATTAAGTTACAGTAGTGACCCCATAGGCTTTTGCTTTCGCCTCTCTCTCTCTCTCTCTGAAATTTCAGGTAAAATCTTTGTCTATTTAAATATTAGGAGTCCCAAACACACGAGTTCTAAACAAATGTTATTCAACAATATAATGTGACGTATATTACTTGCGTTAACCAAGGTGTATCTGGATATGTTTAAATTTTAAATGAAGTTAATCAGAAAAATACGGACTTTGTAAAAAATAAAGATCATTTTTGGAGGTACAAAAATACCTTAGATACTTGGTAGAACTTTATAGAATTTTGTATAGTAAATATCTTTGATATTTATACTTAAGAAAAATATAGATTTCCTAGAGAAGTAAATACTTATAGTGAATTGTAGACAAATCTACATTCTTACTACATAGAAAAATCTAGATTTTCTTGTAGATCTATCTAAAATAGTTTCTAGAAGTATCCCTACTCTAGTATAAACGGGGGTTGTCATAGTCATTTGTAAACAACCCAATTCAACTAGTCTTCTTCTATAACAATGTTTTTTTTTAAATCCAAAATACTCTTTCTCTCTTCTAACTTCCTCTTCTTTAGTTGAATCTTCCGATCATAGTTAACGATTTTGGGCTAGCAGAAGGGTTCTCCAATTATACTTTTTTTCTGCTATTCTCTATAGGCTTTTGTAGATAGAATTAGAATTTAGATATGATAGTGGGTTGCTCCAGATTTTAACCCCCTTCTCAAAGACATGGTTGACATTAGGACCTCCAACCTCGACAACCCCGACCTTTTCATCTCCTTACAAGGCAAGTAGACGTTGTATCAAACTGTTTCAAATTCCAATAGAATTTAATACAACGTCCACTTTCCCTGCAAGGAGATGAAAATGTTGGGGTTCTCAAGGTTTCAAGTCCTAATGTCAACAATGTCATTGAGAAGGGGGTGTCAACATTAGCACTAATATACTTATTTGCCTTGACTCGGGTGAGGGTGTATTTTAGAGGTCATATTCTTCATGATTTAATATTTATGATTCGGGAATATGAATCCATATATGATTATGGGTCTGGCTATTCTCCTAAAAATAATTAAAATATCTAAAAATAGAAGTAAAACTTATTATGAGATGTTTTGCGGAGAATTTGACGAAAACCGTGGATAGAGATTAAAACTAAAGGTGTGGTCACAGTGAAGCATGCATCTTCTATATAGACTATTGGAGTTGCAAAATTCTCAAAAAAAATTAGAACATTTAATTTAAAATGTCAGGCTCGAGCGTTGTCCGAGCGTCTTTATCTAGTTGAATAGTAAAAGATAGCCTATAAGCACAATTGCTACCAATCAACAACATTTATGTGAAGTTGTTTAAGTTAAATTCAGATGTTTTATTATTTACCATATATATACTAGATTTTATCCCTGAATTCAAGTACAACATTCTGTCTATTTCACAATTAACAAAGTAATTGAGATGTGTTGCGCTATTTTTTCTAACTTATGTATCTTTCAGGATCTCTTTAGTGGGAATTCGTAAAAAAAATTAAGATTTATATATGCTACAGACAACTCTCAAACTCCAACAATTTTACTAGTTCTATCAATTTTACTTCTTCGGTTTCCACTACCTTTCACTCTTATTCTGTACCTAGTCTTTGGCAAATGAGATTTAGATATGCTCATCTTAAGACTCTAAGTAAGATAAAATCTCTATCTATTTTACAAGATATGACCCATAAATGTATGTTTGTCTCATTGCTAAACAAATAAGATTCGCATTGCTGAACTTATCAGTCTTTTTATGTTTTTGAGTAAAAATTTAATTGTTGTTGAAATTTTTTCATTTCCTACATAAAAATTTATACTCCAAATAATAAAATATTGAGTTTGGTGCTACCGCGCAAATAATATTTTACTAAATTTTGCAAGGTGCATGGAGTAAAAAAAGGAAAAAAGTTTATACCATTAAATACAATGTCATAATTAATTATAACTTCTGAATTCGCAATCCATTTGGTTTAGTGGTAAAATTATTTAGAATGTCTTTACCTATGTTGGTTTATTAAATTTCTCATAAAATATTATAGCAGATTCAACAAAACAAAATAGGAAAAACATGATAACAATTAAAATTTGAAAATATGTATAGAAATATTCTATATATAGTATTAAGCAATTCATAAGTAAAGTTGCTCATTCAAAATAGAGTACGAGACTATAATATTTTTAATTTAACACTAAGATGATAACGTTGGAATCTCATTAAATGCTTTTAGAGCAACTCTGCTCTTCATCAATCATTATATCTGTATATTCAATAGTATTTAGCAACTCCTCGTTCTGCAAAAGAAAACAATTTTATCATATATAAGTTATACGTTATATATATTATTTGAGATGAAAACTAACCTCTTCAATCAATTGATCAACCTCCTTAGATAGCTTTTCTTCATTAAACGTTAAACAAGTAGATATACTCCTCCTTTCAATTAACAATGTAAATTTCATACGAAGCAATGCATGTTGTTGCATAAGTGCCTTCTTTTTTATTTTCGTCAATTCTCTAAAAAAATATAGTAAACAACATAAAAAAATTCATGAAGAATATAAAATAATTAAAATTTGATATTAATAAGTGTAACTTATATACACTAATAATGTAAAAAAAAAAAGAACTCACTTGATTACAAGTTCCTGTTGTGAACTAAAACCCTTTCTTGAAGAAGCCATTAAAACTAAAGAGGAAATTAAAAATCAAGATGGTGTTATTGTTCTTATTTTTCATATGTCTTGGTTTTCATAAGAGGAGGAAGCCCTTTAAATAGATGAATTTAATAATTTTATTACCAAGTATAATAGTCAAAGTTCAAGAAAATGGAAAAGTATCATTCAATAGTCAATTGTGAAATTAATAAATTAATGAATTTTGAAACTTTTACATGTCAAAAAAATATGGTAAAATAATGATTTTGTTGCTCAATTGAAATTATGAAACTAATTTAATCTAACCAAAAGAGTCGTTAATCAAGAATTTAGGTATATAAATATATATTTAGGAATAAATTTAAAATGTAACAACTTCTTTCCAAATGGGGTGACAAAATATTGTGAGTGAAAAATTTGAATTGTTTGTAAAGAGATTAGTAGGATTAAGAGATTTTCGTAAAAAAGTAATTTATGTAATTTTATAAATTATCCATAATCTCCTTTCTATTTAATCTTAACTAATTTTATGAGGCTTTTTTCATTGTTCAAAATAATTTAATTGTTCCAAACTCAAGAGGGATGTTAAAATTTATTTCCATACATGTCCTTTTATTTTTTAAGTTTTATATTTTTTAGGAGATGACGACACTATTTACAAAGTTATATTTATGATTTTACAAAAGACATAATGAAAATCTAGTATATATATCGAAGAGAATCTTAGGCTCGCCTACGTGGCACCACCACAAAAAAAGGACACCCTTTTAAATTTATCTATTAACAAAAATGGTCTTCCCCTTTAATGAAATGTTGCGACTTTTATGAAAAGTTGCGACCTTTAGGAAGAGTTACAATTTTTATGAAGCGCTGTGACTTTTATGTAAGGTTGTGATCTTTCCTAAGGGTTGTAAATTTTCTAAAGAGTTGTGACTACACTTTATTTAGTATAAATAAAGGGATTTTCTGCCACTATTATTTGTAGGGTTTTTTTCACTATAGGATAGTAGAATTAAAATACATTAATTATGCTTCTTATGAAAAATTTTTCATTCCTTAAAGCATTCTTCCTCCTCTGTCAAAGAGATTAATCTTTACTATAACTCATAGTTATTCATGTAACCATTACCATTTGTTTTTACAGTTTTTGTAACCTTTCTTAAATTCTGTTAAAAATTTCAGCAAGGATGATTGAAAATCGATCTTCTCATTCTTCCCTTCCTACATATTTCTTCATATAAACAAAGAAAAATGGTTTTAATCGGAATGTGACATTACTACTCTTGAAACTCTTAATCCATAGCTCATAAAACTAAATTATTCAATTCATAATATTTTGTTCTTGAATATCAAAACATTTATTTCTGCCATTGTTATTTGTAGGTTTTTTTCTCTTTAGGGGAGTTGAATTTAAATATATTAATTAAGTTTTTTATGAAGTATATTCATTCTCTAAAGTTTTCGTCCTCCTATCTAATGATGCTTAATATTTTACAGTAAGTCATAGCAATTCATGTATTGATTGCAATTCCTTTTTTCTATTTTGATGTCCTTTTTCTAAAACATTGTTAAAAATTTCAATGAGGATAATTGAAAATTTATCTTCTATTTTGTCTCTTTCTATAGTTTCATTCGTATACTTTTTGGAAAAATTTCTTATGGGTTGTGCTATATTTGATAGCACAGAACAATAAATATGTGATAACTAATACGTAACTGAAGTTTGTTAAAAGAATCAAAAAGATTGATCTCCTCTTCGCCACAGTTAGTATATTATTTTGATTGCTCATTCTTAGGTACAAACATTTTATATTTCATAGCACCCTTGTTAGAATATTGGTATACAGACAATCAGTTTAAATCTTTCATCGCAAGTTAACTAATTTGTCATATTTCTTCGTCTCTTCTTTTTAGGCATAATAAGAGATCAAGTTTTTCCGAAACTAACAAATGTCCAAAATATACTAAAACAAAATTTTTTTATCAACAATGAATATGCACAGTAACAAAGAGTTCTAGAAGTCCTACACTAATTAATTGTCATTAGATTTAACGTTGATATGGATACATACAGACAAACTATCTTTTTGAAAAGTATGTTAAGCAACATTCATAATTTCTTCTTCATTGTTAAAAAAGAAAGGTTGTGTTTATTCTTATTTGTGGATATTTGTGCGTACAAGCACTCAAAAAAGTATGCTTTGAGATTTTAATATGTCATGTGTAAAAATTTTGAGTTAAAATATCCAGTGAATAATGTGGCATACTGCTTGGTTGATAATGACATTAATTCTCTGTAACTTCATAATATAACCATAACAATAATTATGGTTCAATTCCAAATAAGTTGGGCTTGTGATATGAAACCTAAGGAGTATCAATGACTATTCTTAGATGATGAGGACAAATATTTATGATACTAATAACTATTTTAGGGACATAAGAAAGACGCCGAAGGTCCTCCATTTGAATTAGTTAATTTTATTCTTGTATAAATGTGATGTTCAACTTTACTTGGGAGTGTTGTTTTTCGAGGATTTTTGGTCTCTTCTTTAATGTTTGATGTTGTTCTTTATAAGTTCTTAGAATTTAGAAAATTTCATTACTTCTAACCAATTATTTCCATGGAGATTTCTTAGACTTCTTTCTTATACTTAAAATATCTCTATGACTCATAATTTTTTTATAAAAAAATCAAAAAACAAAATATAACACTTTTACGATTTTGTATTGCATAAGATATAATGATTTTTACAACATAGTGTATATACAAAAATCCGAATATTACTAAATGATCAATATTATCTTAATAACATACAGTTAAATCTCATGAGAAGCACGCGTAATTTACCTAGTTATGATATAAAGTATGTCCTTGAATAATTTTTTTAATCTGTATGCATTAATTGACTCACAAATTTAGTTAATATGGAATAGAGAGAGTATAATTATTTGTCATTGTTATTATTACTTGTACTACTTTCTCTATTTCAATTTATGTCACACACTTTTCATTAGTTAGTTAAAAAATGAATGACATAATTTTTATATTTGACAAATGTTTATTAACCCTGTCAATATTATTTGGCAAATGTTCCATAAATGTGTACTCTTCTATTTAAAAACATATTTATTTTAGGGGTAATTTTGTAACATTCTAAAATCTTTTCATATTTTATAAATCTCGTGCAAAATACATATCATAAATTAAGCGAAAGCAATTAATTCGCACGCGTGATTATTAATAAATTATCTAATAAATTTTATTATTTAAAGATAGCTTTAAATGTCCAATCTATGAATTCAGCAGTACTACTTTTTACACGATAATTTGAAAATTTTGGATCTTTCATAAGAATTTATACTCTAAATAAAAGATATAGAGTTTGGTGCTATTGCACACACACTTGTATTTTACTGAGTATTGCAAGGTGTGTAAGACTGAAAAAAATTATACCACTAAATGTGAAAATTGATGATAAATTTTTAACTCAAAATCCATTTTGTTTAGCGGTAAAATTAGTTAGAATATTTTTCCCTATGTTGGTTTACTTAATATCTCATGAAATACTATTGTAGATTCAACCAAATAAAAAATAGGATAAACATGATAACAATTAAATTTTGAAAGAAGAATTGAATTAACAATAAAATATAAAATAATTTCAGGCAATTCATAAGTAAAGATGCTCCTCCAATAGCATTTAGCAACTCTTCATTCTGCAAAACAAACAAACATAAAAATTGTGTTAATAGTATATATACAAGATATTTATTATAAATGTTTTCAAATTTAATTATATATGATGAGATGAAAACTAACCTTTTAAATTTGTTGATCAACATCCTCACATAACTTTTCTACTTCAAAAGTTAAACAAGTAAATGCACTTCTCCTCTTAATCAACATTGTGTTGGAAGCATGCTGAAATATTCTAACTGTTGGAAGCAGACTGGAAAATTTCTAAGTGTTGGAATAAGCTGATATATCTCAAATGTTGGAACAGACTGAAATATTCTAAGTGTTAGAATGGTTAATTTTAGTTATGCTTTAGAATGTATTTTGAATTTGAAAATATTCTATATGTTAGAATCTTTAGTGCTTGAACTTAGTTTGAATTCTGTGAGGACAAGTTTTAGGCACTTGTCAGATGTAACCGCCTATATAACTGCCTTGTGCAAAACTTTTATATAGGGTGGAAATTCGGCTAAGGCAAAGGAGAATGATTCTGGCCTTAGATTAATTTGTGAAGCCTTATCGTTTTTTGATTTGTTATTAGTAAAAGGTTGGGAAAAGTTCTCGTATATTGAATATGTTGTTACTTTTATTGTTGCCTACGAAAAATAAATGAAGTCTTTCTATACTTGGTCAAATTTGTGTGAGTGTAAGACTGATGTTTACAAGAGTTGTAGACTGCCTGGATATGGTGTTAAATAAAAAAAATATCGACCCTCTTTCAGTTTGCATGGATTCACAAATTCAGTTAATATGAAATAAATGGAGTATTCTTTATTAATCAACATAATTATTACTTGTACTTCTTCTCTATTCCAAATTTATAAGACACACTTTTCTCAGTTTATAAAAGAATAATTAATGTATTAGCATATAACATGTATTTTACTTCATTCAATCACGTAATAATGAAAATTGTTATAGTCTGATATATACACCTGTTGTGGATAATTTTCTTTTTCATATTTTTGTGTTTTACTAATGTTTAATGACCCTATCAATATTATTTGGAAAATCACCCTAGGTATATATTTAAGATTGTATATTACATCATACAAATATACTAATACGATATTGTTAATATAACAACTTAATTACGTGTGATAACAAATTTGAACTAATTTAAATTTAATTTTTATTTATTTATTTATTTATTATTTTCTTATTTAATGTTGGAAAGAGAAAACAAAATACTTGTTCTTTTTATGGCAGTTACGAAGTTATTATCTAACCATAATTTAGAAATGTCACGACCCAAATTCACAAGTCGTGATGTTATCTATGTCCCCAACCAATAGGTAAACCAATCCAACATATTTTACCAATTTAAACTAAATAATGAGAAAAAAATAAACAGTAAGTGAAAATCTCCAACATAAAGATCTTTATAAGTAGGAATTGCAGAAATCTAAAAATACCATCTCAAGAGTTGGTGTCGTAAGTACAAGAGTTTCTAAAATATGATGCAAGTCTGAAACTAAAATGACACATCTAACATAAGGCATATCCTTTTTGAATACTAAAAAAAAACAGAATAAGTAAAAGATAGAGGGAGGTGTGGGCCACAGAACATCCAAGCAGCTCACCACAACTCCAAGACACTCCAAGCTCGGACACAATTTGTTCCTTGGAAATATGCTCGTACTCATAATCGAATCTGCACCACAAAGAGTGCAACAAGTGTAGTATGAGTACAAAACTACGTGTACTCAGTATATCTCATTGATCGACAATGAAGAATTTTGACGGGAGTTTTTATAAGAAAAAACAATTCTTTAATTGTAAAAGTTTATATTACATTTACTAGTCAAGTTTCATCAAATAGAGGTAATCAAATATACAGTACTTTCCAACCACCAAATAAAACACATAATCAGAAAAAAGGAATGATGTGATGAAATGCAATGACAATATTATGCCATGAAATGATATGTCTCAGAATTCTCAGCCCTCTCTCAACCATATATACATGATACTCCTCATAATTACATCGAGAGTTCATTACCCATCGGGAACTTGCGTGGTCTATATATAGACACGAACAATCTTCACGTGTCTGTGCGAACGATCTCAACACACTATCATAAATCAAACAATTTTCCATGGACGATCTCCATGTGCCCTTAGTTCAATCTTTACATTTCACCATCCCCAGCACGGACGATCTCCACGTGCCCAACTTATACTCAATCTCATGTTAATGCATGTACACAATATTATTTCAATAAAGGGGATGATGATGTACCTCAGTCAATCAAATGTCAACATAATACATAACCAACTCAATTATCACAATTATACGGATGTAATAAAGAAAACAAAATCACACAAGGATTACAAGTCAATAATATATCAGCTAATGCCCTTATGCTTTGGAATTCTCAAATTACAATCCACATTCTGTACCAGTAACTTTCCCTTTTATAATGTTGGTACTTGTACTAATATCCGACACACCATTAATACGAGATCCCCATCTTTTGTCCTTACCTTTTGTCTATTTCATTTTTAATCTTTAATTAGAAAAACATCATTTAACAAGTCTAAAAGGTCTTAGCATATCCTAAATGCCGAACCTCGTGCCACGAATCTTGAAGATTTTTTCTTTACTTTTCGCAAAATTTTGAAACGTTCCCAATCTATCAATTATGCGATATTTATATGTAAGTGGCTTTGTAGACATTCAAATTATTATATGTGTATAATAGACCCTAAAACCCACTCATATCTCTAACCACACTTCAAATCTTGATATAATTTAAATGTCAAAATTATCATATATGCAAAATTTCAAGTCAAAAATTGAACTTTAATCTCTCCAAACATCCTAATAGTTGATATTAAATCATATAATATACACCTAATAATTAATTATCAATCTCAATATATCAAAACTATTATCTTAATTTGATAAAATAAATATAATAAGGATCAATTCCACCAATTAACAGTACAAGACAAAGCACATAATATCGACAACGTTACCCATTTTTCAAATCCATTTTGTACCAAAAATGGCTTTAACTTTCAAAAAAATAATCTAATTAATAACAATTGGAACTTCACATTACATTCAGGAACAATATATTTGTTGGCATTGACTGTCAATTTCCAATGATTACCTAATCATTGTCTAATGATTTAACTTAATAAAATAACATTTTCCCTACCCTAGTTCAGCAAACATTGCCACATACGTATTCCACTTTCCACTTCCCTTTCTTGCAATTCAGACAAATCAACCAACACCATTGGAAATTCACCACCATAATTTAATAAATCCTACAAAAAGTTTAATCACTCATATCAGGTAATTATTCGATCCAACAATTTTATTATCCATCAATTCTGACCAGCCTTCCCACTACCACTACTGAAAAGAAATTGAATAACATACTAAAAATAAATATTATTATACTACTACAGCTGCATTGCATAATTTACATATACAAATTGATGGAATTTAAAGTACATACCAGGATAACCGACGAAACCGTGTAGCCAACGGCTATTCTTGAAATCTTGAGTTATTAATAAATTATTATGCAAAACTTTCACATTTAGCAAATTAAAAATTCATATTTGTATGCTATAACAAAGTTTGCATAATTGCGCTTCATAGCAAACATAAAACTGTATAATTCGCTACACATATACAATTGTATAATTCGCTGGCCTAAATTGTATAATTCACTGGCCTATTTCGCTGCAATTGTATAATTCACTATTATATTTCACTGCAATTGTATAATGCACAATTGTATAATTCGCTGCCTATTTTGTTGCAATATTTTTATAAAATTTTCTTTGCGTACAATTGAATCGATTTAAAATGTATGTATATTGCATAATTATAATTGTATAGCAAGAAGATATATGTTTTTCTCTCGCTTTATATAAAAACAGAAATACAATATATACACTTCTGTTGTATAAAGCGAGAGAAAATTGTATTTTACTGCAATTGTATAATTCACATTTGTATAATTCGTTGGCCTTTTTCGCTGCAATATTTGTATAAAATTTGCATTTGTCTACAATTGAATTGAAGTAAAATGTTTATAGATTGTATAATTAAGTGTATAATACGAAGATATATATATTTTTGCATGTATATATATAATTTTCTCTAGCTTTATACAAAACGGAAACAGAATTTATTCACTTTTGTGTGTAAAGCGAGAGAGGCGAGCAGATGGAGAGTGGCGAGCGAGAATGGAAGAGTGGCGAGCGAGATTTGTGGGAGAGAGGCGACTGGCAAACATTGGCTAACGTTTTATACAGAGCACGATTAAATCAAACCATAGCTACTCCATTTATTTTAGGTTATTAGTTTGCTTTTATATACAATTATCCAATTATTAACTCTTCTTTACTTAACTTAATTTCATGGGCCAAATATAAATGGGTATCGCATGAATTATGGACTTGGCCCACTAACAATTAACTATACTAGTTATTTAATAAATATTATCAACTAGATACTCGTAGTTACCGAATAGTTAAATATACCCTTCTAAATTTTTTGAAGAGAGTCAAAATAGTCATGTTCTCAAAATTACGTAGCGGGTCGTTACATCACTTACCACTTTAAAAAACATTTGTCCTCGAACGAAAAAAGAAATAAGAGCTAACCTGAATGCTCAAAAAGTTGTGGATACTCACTCCTCATGTCTGACTCGGTCTCCCATTTATCCTCCTCTACCATACGAAGCCTCAAATGGTGCAATTTCAATACTCGAATGGTAACTATTATTGTAAGAAAACTCCACAAGTGGCAAGAACTGATCCCAATAACTACCAAAGTCGATCACACACGCTCATAACATGTCCTCCAGAACTTGAATAGTCCATTCCTACTGATTGTCAGTTTGAGGGTGAAAGGTTGTACTAAGATCCACCTGAGTGCTCAACTCCTTCTACATAGACCGCCAAAAATGAGATGTCAATTGGGTGCCAAGATCTGAAATAATAGAAATAGAAACCCCATGCAAACGAACTATCTCTTGAATATAAATCTTGGCTAACTTCTCAGGATTATATGTAGTCTGAACGGACACGAAGTGTTTAGACGTACTCAATCGATTCATGATGACCCATATAACATCAAACTTACCCAAGGTACGTGGCTACTCTATTACAAAGTCTACAGCAATGCACTCCCACTTCCACTCAGGTATGGTATCCTCTAAGTCACACCTCAATGCTTTTTGTGTTCATACTTCAATTGGTAACAATTCAAACACCGACAAAATCTACTATGTCCCCTTTCATATGGCACCACCAATAATGCTGCTTCAAGACAAGATAAATCTTTTGTATCCCTTGGATGAATAGAGTAACTCAAACGATGGACCTCCTCCATGTTTAATCTAGTCAAATCACCTGTCTGAGGAACAGATACATGACCTTTTATCCTCGAAACTCCCTCACTGTCAAGAATTGTAGCCTTGGCTTTTCCATTTAACACCTTGTCTCTAATCTTACATAAATCACCATCATCAAACTGTTGAGCCCAAATCTGCTCCAACAAGAATGACCTGGCCTCCATATAAGCCAACACCTTACCAGATTATGAAATATCAAGTCTCACAAAGTTATTGGACAATGAATGGACATCCTTAGCTAAAGGACGCTCGCTAACCTGTCACATGGCTAGACTACCCATACATACCGCCTTCCAACTCAAAGCATCTGCTACAACATTTTTCTTGAATGGATGATAAAGAATAGTCATGTCGTAGTCCTTGAACAACTCCAACCATCGCCGCTTCCTCAAATTGAGATCTCTTTTATTGAATTTATATTAGAGACTACGATGATCTGTGAACACCTCACAATGCAAACCATAAAGATAATTCCTCCAACTCTTTAATGCAAACACAACAGCCGCCAACTCTAAATCATGAATAGGACAGTTCTTCTCATGAACCTTCAACTTTCTCGAAGCATAAGCTATCACCTTTCCCTTCTGCATTAATACACAACCAAGACCAATCTGAGAAGCATCAATATACAACGAAACCCTCTCCCTCCATGGGTAGCAATAGTCAATTATGTCTTGAGCTTTTGAAAACTAACCTCACACTCGTCAGACCACTGGAAAGTCACCTCGTTGTATCTCAATCTAGTTAATGTAGATGCAATGGATCAGAAATCCTCTACAGATCATCCATAATAACATGCAAGGCCTAAGAAACTTCAAATCTCAGTAACTGAAGCAGGTCTGACCCAATCTTTAACAGTCTCAATCTTTTTCGGATCCACCATGATATCTTCCTTGGACACAAAGCCAAATCTCACACTTTGAAAACTTCGCGTCAAGCTTTTTCTCCTTTAGAATCCCAAGCACGATCCACAAATGATGCTCATGTTCCTCCTTACAGCGTGAGTATATCAATATATCATCAATGAATACAATAATAAAGGAATCCAAATATTCTCTGAACACTCAATTCATCAAGTCCATAAAAGTTGCATGGGCGTTAGTCAATTCAAAAGACATTACCAAAAACATGTAATGGCCATAACGTCTTCGAAAAGCTGTCTTAGAGATATCCTCCGCCCTAAGCTTTAGCTGATGATAGCCAGATCTCAAGTAAATCTTGGAAAAAACTAAACCATCCTGCAAGTAATAAAATAAATCATCAATACGAGGTATCGGGTACTTACTTCTGATGGTTACCTTGTTCAGCTGTCGATAGTCAATACACATATGCATGTATCCATCCTTCCTCTTTACAAATAACACTGGAGCACCCTAAGGAGATAAAATTGGCCTAATCGAGTCCTTTTTTATCAAATCCTTCAACTGGTTCTTCAACTCATTCAGTCGGTGTTATACGATAAGAGGAACAAAAATAGGTTGAGTGCGTGTATCCACATAAATACAAAAATCAATATCACTATCTGGTGGAAGATCTGGCAAATCCGTCGGAAATACCTCCAAAAATTCACTCACCACTAGAATAGACTCAAGCATATAAGTGTCAACACTAGTATCTCCAATGTGTGCCATGTACGCCAAACATTCTCTCTCTACCAACTGACGATCCTTAAAGAAATGATATAACACCCTTAGGAGGGTGACTAATATTTACTCTCCATTCTACGATAGGAATTCTAGGCATAACTAAAGTAATTGCCTTTTAATGGCAAATTAAAACTGTGGTAAGAAAATAACCAATCACATTAAAATATATCATATCTAAGATTTTTTAATTTGCATGAGTGTCATACCCCATCAAGGTAACAATACATAGTCGATACACCTGATCTAGAACTATAGAATCCCCGACATGAGTAGAAACATGTATTGCAAATAAAGAGACTCACATAATATATAAACACTCGATGAAAAATATGTGGACACGTAATAATAAGTAGAGCCTGGATAAAATAATACCATAGCTGGTCGATGACAAATCACAATAATACCTGTGATAATTGAATCTGAATCCTCAGCCTCTAGCCTACCAGAAAAAGCATAACAATGAGAACCACCTCCCTCAGATTGTTAACCTCCACGACCACCACCTTAACTAGAAGGAGAACCACCACTACCTTAATAAGAACAATATTTACCACTCTGTGCACCACCCCTAGCTGGAGGTTTTTGCAGCCTTGAAAGTCGAAGCTTGAGAACCCTGATGTAAGCTACCACGTCTGGTCCTAGGGCAGTCTATCACAAAGTATCCCATATGACCACACTCAAAACAGACCCTACGAGATGCAGGATCATTAGAGGAACCTGAATGACCAGAATTCCCTCCACAAACTATAGGTTTAGAAGATGAACTCTGTGAAGTATGCACTAATCTCGAAGAAGTATGCCCAGCGTAACCAGCCTCATACGCAGGTATAGCAGCATGAATGGGTCTGCTGGACAGAAATTTATAACCTCTCCCTATGTTAGCTCGACTCGTAGGCGGAGTACAACAAAAATCACCTGAATAATGGGTCTTCTTGCCCTCACACTGCTCAAATCCCTCACTTCGAATCATCTTCAACACCATAGAAGCCTCTACCACTTTCTGGGACGGAAATCAAGAAGAAAAAACTTGAGAAACTCCTAAATGAATCAGAATAATCAGGACCTTAACAAACCTTCTTTGTCTCTCAGCCTCTGTAGGAAGTATCATCGAAGCATGCCTAGCTAAGACATGAAATTTACCCTCAAACTCCGCGACTAACATACCACCTTGCTGCAAACTCTCAAACTCGTCCCCCTTGTGATCCCTCTCATTGCGTAAAACAAATTTGGCTAGAAAAACTTGAATAAAGTCCAGGATAGTGGAGGGGATCCAACTGGCCTACTACTAATATCATCCCTCCACCACTGCTTGGCACAACCAGTCATCTGAAACGCTGTGTATTTTGACATCCTAATTTTTACCCTTCCCAAGAATAATAAATTTTTGAGTTTCTTAATTTCCTAGCGAGTTGAAATAGTTGAATTTATAAAATTCAAAAATGTTTTTCAAATCATTTTGAAATAGCGTTAGTCGATTTCTATAGTGTTTTTCTTATTAATGTAACTTTATTTGTAAGTCTTATATATATGTGTGTGTGTGTGTCTGTGTGTGTGTGTGTAATTTTATATAGTTAGTTCATTTTGTAAAACACTCAAAAATCGTCTCAAAATATTTTAGTTTTACTTAACCCTTTATTAAATTAATTTTTGTCAAAATTAGTATCTCATATTTCAAGTCATAATTTATAATTGAGCTAGCTATTTTGTCTCATTAAAATTAAGAAGCTCATAGATTAAATAAATATTAAATTCGTCTTCTGTAGAAATATTAACCAAGTCGTCATTTAAGCTCATATACAGTTTAAAACCCAACTCTAATTGGACTTAATATTTTGGTTACATTTTGACATCTCTTTCTTTCTTGTTTACACCGTTTCAACGTGACCATGTTGGGTTTCTTTAACCCATCTCAACAACTCGTCACCAATTTCCCAATCAGCCAAAAATGTCTTGCCCACCCCCTCGATTTACTCCAGCCCTTTTTGAATCCATTTAAAAGGGATCAAAGTTTGGCCTATTTCTATTGACCCAGGTCTTTCCAGATCTCAGCCCACTCTAAATTCATGATCCAAACCAACCTCTTTCCCATTCTCCTGTCTTGGTCTTTTTCTTCTTTTTTTATTGCTTTTTTTTACACGAGTTGATTTAGAAAACATGTAAAAATATGCTCGTTCTCTTCCCCCTAAAACGCAAACCCAAAAAACTTGACGCAAAAGCGTGAAGGAACGGGCACAACATTCTTCATGCCTGATGGTGTCTTCATGCCTTGTATGAGATCCAGCAGTAGTCTGTGGCCTTTCTTCTCTTCTTCCTCCCGCGTCTTCATCAACTCGTACAAATCCAACAGTGGATGAAGCACGCGGATTCGTCCTTGATATGCCGAGATAATGCCACATAGGGCTTGAAGGACGAGAGACTCATCCCGATCATTCCTTTCCCTTTCCCATTTTGGAATAAGTTTAGAGCTTCAGAGAGAGGGTGTTCATCAAAAAAGGGTAAACTTTATCCGAAATTTGGTCGGTTCCGCCCACTTTATAATCTTAATCTCTGGGTATATATAATCCTTTTATTTTAGTCTGAAGGGGAGAATTTTATTTTATTTTTTTGGAATTTGAAAGCACTCAAAGAGAGATTTTTGTGAAAGGGAAATCTTCAATAAGAATTTTTTTTTGTGAGGAAAGATTGAAAGAAAACATGGA
Organism: Solanum lycopersicum; assembly: GCF_036512215.1. NCBI lineage: Eukaryota > Viridiplantae > Streptophyta > Magnoliopsida > Solanales > Solanaceae > Solanum > Solanum lycopersicum. Next base: position 52,449,062 of record NC_090808.1, read on the forward strand.
AGGAAAACATTAAAAACAACACTCTTAAGAGAATCTGGTTCAGTTTTTGGATTCCGATTCCGATTAATCTTTTCAAATCCTAGGGGTCATATTTGGAAGTGAAATTGCTTCTCCTCTGCTCATTCTGTCCAGTTCGCTGCACCTCGAAAGGTTATATTATTTTGCCATGTTCTCTCTTCTTTTCAACGTGTCCTCTTTGCTTTTCGCTTGCTTTAGAATAATATTCTGATGATGGTAGGTGTTCAATTGTTTGATGGTTGTTGGCTGGTTGTAAGAATAGAGTATAAAGTATATGGTTTTCATTGGCTTGTTGTGCAGAGGTAGCCGTAACATCATTTTTAAGGACTGGCGAATGTCTTTCCTCGTGTGCCCATCCTCTTTATTTTGTCTAAATCCACTTCGAAATTCTTATATGTTGAAATGTTGCGTGAATATTTTCAAATCAAGTTTATTTCATGAAGTTCGCATTTTAATACTCTTGTAGGACAAAATCCTTCAATCAAATAAAATGTTTAAGTATGTGCGATGCAGTTGTATGCTCTCCCTAATCATTAAGTTTCTTTTGTTTACTTCTTGATTCTCTTGGTCAACTTACTGTGTTTGTCCTCTTTCTCAATATTTTCTCTCGCCTTTTTCTTCTATGCTCAATGAAATAGTAGGTCCAATGTTGGAGAAAGTTGTGTTGTAGGCTTGTTTGACGATTACTGATTGCGTTGTTTGTTTATATTTTTTAACTCTTAAAATTTTATCTTTTAGGTTTCTATTATTTGATTGAGTCGAATCTATAGGCATGCATTTGATGTTAATGTCTCCAATTTGCTTGCGAGTTTTATTTTTCTTCTATTTCTATCTAATATTGCTTTATGTCACGAGGATCCGTATCATCCCACTTATAGTATATTTAAATTGGCTGGGTATTGTATTTAGGAGGGTTTTTTTTGTGCTCAAATCTTGTTGTTTATGTAAGTGAATCCGCAAGCCGTTAATATGGTTAGCATATGTCGCATGTTCATTCTTGTAGTTTGATGTTTTCCTACGCCTTAAACGTGTTTATTATATTGTTGCCTCACACAACATGCTCAAATCAAGTTTTGCCTTCATATCACTCGACATTTGGCAGAAAGCGTTTCGTTTTAGCTTGAGTTGTTTGTTTTTGTGTTTATGATATTGATCTTTATTATTCGCTCTATTTTATGTTTTTCTGTTCACTGTTTCAGTCAGTTTTGTCATTCTGGCAAAGGGTGATTTTAAATAGCATCGCATTATTAAGTAAATTACTGTAGGTCACAACTTCTGTTGGTCGATAGGGAAGTTTTATTCGGTTTACTTGATCTATTCTAAGGTGTCATTTATGCCCTCCTCTCTTTTTCTTTTATAAAAATGGTTGTTATTCATGTGCCTCTTTGATTTTGATTCCCTTTAATGATATTGCTTGCCAATTTGCAAATTTCCGGGTTTAAATGCATATTCCAGTAAGCTAGGATACATTCCAAGTGTTTGTGTTGGTTAGACTACTTATTAACTCATTTCCCTTTCTCTTGAATGTAAAATCTGTTTGGGTTCGTTATGAACTCTCATCCTCTATTGCGTTATGAGAGAGAGTCATAAAGGCTTAACTTATCCATCAAGTCAAGCAAATCGACGGACAATTCCTGAAGTTTATGGAATTGAAGAAAATCGAAGAAGTTTTATTAGAAGACCCCTTTATATTCATATGTTGTACTTTTATTATGTAATAGCCCTAAGCCCTTATCGCTTTGTACTATTATCTAAATAGTTTAGGACTCGTACAAGTTGAGTGGGCCTAAGACCCATAAACAGAGGGTCCAATTACCGATCCAGGCGGACAAAAAAATTGAATTTGGACCCAACTCTCTCTCTCTCTTATTTTTTGTTTATTCCCATTACTTGTAGTTAGTTTTAAAATAAATAATTCAAATCCCCGCAAACGGCGTAAATGTTTTATCGACTTAAAATTTAATTCTAAATGAACTCTAAAAGATGAATAGATTTGCAAAAAATAAAGTTCACTCAATTAATTAATACCACTTCTTTCATACGAATTTTACGTAATTTTTACAAGTTAGATTATTTTTAGCCAAATAGATTAGTTGTTTGGATAACCGCAAGAAACCAAACGTCTATGTGCTTTCAAAACCTTCCTAAGACGTTAATAAGAATTGCTGACCCCCCCTAAAAATCTTTCATTTAATTTTCTGTTTTTGATTAAATGGAAGAACAATTTTTTCTTAATTTTCTCAAAATTAAGTGGCAACTCAAAAAGTCAAAATTCTATAAATATAATCTTTTGCGAATATATAATAAAACAGAAATGAAGACTCTTCTTGGAGATTTGAGAATTCTAATCTTAAAAGTAACGTGTTTTTGCTATGTGAAGTTAATAGTGTATCTGTTTATTTGTCGCCTTATTCAACTGTTGCGTTTATGGCATATCATAACTCTATCATACGACGATTATTTTTGTTTACCACTTGAAGGACGATAACGCGGGTTTGCAGTCATTCGTTCACCAAATTATTTCGGGATACCCTGACGAATGTAGTTTTTTATTTGATAGTCAACGGTCGTTAACTGTCCCATCCTAAGTAGTCCGCTTGGGTTACCCTTTCCACTATAAATATAACTCACTCATAGTAAAACTAAGATAAAGCGCAACCAAATTCCGAAAAGTAGCTCATTAGCCTAAGATGACCCAACACCCAATGAGTTTTGGGCCTATTAGAAATACCGCTTTGAGTCCAATGAGCCCACGACTCGATTGGAAGATCATATTTATATATTGATCTGAAGGATGTCTACATGTTTTACTTTTTGTTGTGTCCTGGAGGGTGGAAACTAACTAGTTGTAAGTTTTTGTAGATGTCGATTCAATTTCTTAGTTACAATATGGTCCCCAAGTCACCAGACATTCTCCGCGTATGGTGGGAAAACCTCAAAGGTTGTTAAAAGAGAGAAATCTTGATTCACTTCTGCCACTTACCTTTGATAATGGACTTCAAGGTTTGGCCCACGTTTGTCGTGGTAATTACGCAGTTTTGGGACGACAAAAAGATGGTCTTTTTATTTGGAGACGTCAAGATAACACCTACCCTAGAAGAAATAAAGGACTGACTGAAGTTTATCAAAATATCTGGCAAGAGGAAAAATATCCTGATCATTACATCCTTCTACCGGACTGGCCGACTCGTAAAGAATTGAAAGACATGTAATTGCTAGTGAATAAAAATTGGTTGAATGCACAAAATATACCAATAATGATATTTTTTGAAAGATGAGGGCACAACAACTATTTTAAACTTTTTCCAAATGAATCACATGATCGTAGTACTTGTAGACAAACCCAGGCCATTACATTCTCAACATTCCTTTTAGAAACGATAGTGTTCACGCAAGATGAAGGAAAGGAGATCGACACCCGGGTTGTGAGTGTAGTAGATGCCATATTTAGAGGAGTTGGTAAGAAACAAGAAGAAAAGAAACACTGCAGTTTAGCCATAGTAATTTTGGCCGACATCTGTCAATCTCTGAGATTGTATAAGAATAGGTTTCCATTTTTCAAAAGTTGCAATATTTTACTTCAGTGGTGGATGAGTGAACATATGTGAAAAAAATGGCAACTAGCAAGAAGAATTTGCTAAACCGAGCCAGACGAGTCCCCTTGATAATTACAAATTTATTTAAGCATTCGTAGGTTCCCAATTCATACCACCAAGGATGTGTCGGCGAAGGTATTTTATGATCTATGAGAAGGATACATACAGTGGATGTTGCCGAACTTCATGTCAGAGAATATAGCAAGAAACTTCCCTTTTTGGTCCTTACCGGCATTAGAGGGTTGCAACACTACAACCCTGCTAGGGTGATGTTGAAATTTGGTAGAACACAAATCACACCCATCAAAGGTGATACTATCTCCTTCTTCGTCGATCACAACGGGTGCATTAAAATACCTTTAGCCATGATCATCGTCCTAGAATGGACTGGACGCGTCAACATGAAATGTGATATGACTAAAAATAGATATGAAGTTGGGTATGTCTATGAATACCAGATGTGTTTGCAGAAGGATTTGTATGGTGTAGTGAACCCAACACCGCGCGTAGGTTGAGAAATTGAAGACATACAGATAAGGTTGCAGATCCACGCATATAATTTTCAATAAAAATGGTACCGAAGGGACCAGGAATTTCAACGAAAGGAGCGAGAGTACTAGTCTAGAGAGTTAGAAGGTCAGAGGCCTTTAGCTGTGATGTCACAAGAGCTAACCGATGCAAGGGCATGTTTGATGAATCTAGATGAAACGCTGGATGAGCAGACAAACATCCTACGCGTCGTGCCTCCATCTACCAAAGATGTCTTCGCTGATCCATATGTGGTAACAAGAAAGTGCATCATCCGTGAAGAGGTAGAAAAATCCAGAGGCAGAGTAGGACCGTCAACCTTCTAATTCCCTTGCGTGGATTATTTTCTATTTGTATTCGCAATTTATTCCCCTTCCTGAAAATGTACCCCCGTTTCGATTATAACTATGTAACGGATGCTATGATTATTTCTGAAGCTTATTTTTTGGGATGCAACAATCTGTTTTAAATGATGCAATATATCCTTCTGATCGCTAGGCCTACCCTTGTCACAAAAGGGTCACATGCATGATTAGGACGCGATATATTTGTGTTAACTGTTTATGTGACATGTTGCTTTGAATGAGAGTATCATTAACCACTCCTTTCTAGAAATTTCAAGAAAATATACACACAAGTCAATATTACAAAATGTCCGACCAAAATTTTCCGAGTCTTAAGTTTGTCACTCAAAAGATATATCCCATAGCCCAAAGCCTAAAACGCTACTCTATCGTCTAAGGAAAAATAGAATCACAACTATGGGAAAGGGTAAGAGTGTCCCAGTGGAATTTACAGGAGAGGAGTTACATATAAATATAGAACAAATCACGCGGAAAATTCAAGAGGTCAAGGACGAAGGACTCAGGGTCGAAGTTGCCGCATCAATATACAAAGACATGACTGTGGCGCTGGATGAGGATTTGGTGTCAAAAATGAAGAAGAAAAAAGACATTGATATGTAGAGAGAGGTGTGTGTCTTCCACCCAACTGGCGAGGGCACACTATAGAGGAATATGTGCAACTTAAGAAAAGAATCTGCCGCCAGATCAACATTGGGCATATTCTCTACTTGTTGGGTTGGAACACGGTTCTCACCTATGATCAGTCAGATCTCAGTGAGCACACCCGATTCATTTGTCATTATTTCACGCCATTCCAGAAGACGATGCTTGAATCTACAGTGAGTTGGTTCAGAATGGGGATTTAGCCTCTATCCACGATGATGACAGAGGTCTCGATACCATTAGGAAAGAGATATGTATACCTTGTGCTTAACACAATGCTACAAATAATAGTCTCTCAAGGTGCCTCAATTTTCGCTACGACTTCAAAGCCCTCATCAACATGGGAAAAATTCGAGTCAAGTTTGGTCCCCGTGGCTTAGAAGACGTTGACAAAACGTATAACTGAGACGTAATTATTATTTGTCTTTAAAGCATTTTTTTATCTTTCAATTTCCATGTAACCATCTATAATGAATGGATGAAAGTCAATTTTTTTTTCTACTCGAATTATGTTGGGCCTGAATTCTCCTTGTGAGATATGTATGAAGCCTTTTAAGGCCCGACCCCTAACCTTTAAATATTTCATTCTTCCCCCTTCATATTATAAGAAGATACAAAGACTAGATCAACGAACATCAAAGAGAAGCTGCAAGAAGACTTTAGCTCGACGTGATTTAGACTTTCTAAGATGGTGTCGAACTAAAAAGCAAGCAAACTCCTGCTAGTTAAAAATCTATTTTCTTCCATACTCGTGGATTAAAGATAACCTCAAACAAAGCAACTTGTGTGTTTATCCGCTCTCTGTGTGATATTATGTATTTTTTATTCTGAATCTAAACTAATATATCTGCCTTTAAGTTGTTTTCCTCCTTATGTACTTTGAAACTCATCTATGTCGATTAAGCTGGCAGATCATCCCTATTTGACCTGATCTAAGGATCCCGCAGATTCCTTTCCAACAAAATATTCGGACAAAGGAAAAGCAGTTATGGGAGACAATAATGAAGAAGTCAATCTCACCAATGATGTGGTGGCTAAATCCATCATAGCAGACCAGAACAAATGTATTATCCAAAATACTGCAAGAGATTGCGGAAATGAGGGTGGGATGCAAAGGACACAGGATCTGACTCCACCTGTTTTTGGTGCTAAAGCTGTTGATGGGAGACCTCCTCTCCACTTACCTGCTTCAAATATGGATCCAACTTAGAATCTGCCATCTACACCGGCTCAGAATCCTTTCATCATAGACCTGACCGCTCAGAACACCCAATATGCTTCGGCTTCGTACAAAATACCTTCTCCTCAAAACAACCACTCCCAACTACTACCCCATTCTCAAAATACCCAACATCAAAGTGTTCCACCAGTAAAACCAAAATACCAATCCTTAAACCTATCTGTAAAACTACCAAAGCACCCAGAATTCCCAAAGTCCTTCTGTAGCTCCATCCCTACCAAAAAGAATAACTCTCCAGATTCCCGTCCCAGTTACGCACGATCAGGATTGTTCTGTGCTGGACCATTACGAGGAACAAGAAAAAGAATGGAGGGAAAAATCAGAAACAAAGGTGGATATAAAAGAAGAAATCAGGAAAGCAATAAAAGAGTTCCAAAGCATCCCTGACGTCACTGGTCTAAAATATGAAGATTTATGCATCATTTTGAATCTGGACGTCCATGAAAGGTTCAAGATTCAAAAACTTGATACTTTTGGAGGAGAAGGGAATCCTATGGCCCATCTAAGAGCCTATTGCGACCAATTTTTTTGCGTTAGTAGGGATGAAGCCTTGCTGATGCAGCTCTTTAGCCGAAGTCTATGCGGGGAGGCTCTAGAATGGTTCACCTTCCTTTAAATTAGACAGTGGCCAAGTTGGAATGCCCTAGCCAAGGATTTTATCGATCGATTTGCTTACAACTTTGAAATTCCAATCGATACTTCTTGAAAAAGATGAAGCAAAAATCTACTGAAAGATATAGAGAATTCGCCTATAGGTAGAGACAGGAAGTAAGTAGGGTAAGGCTTACGGGCTCAAGAGCCCGATATTATGATAGAAACATCTTGCTCGTTAGAGCGAAATTTGCTGAGATAGTCAAGATTGGTGAGACTATCGAAGATGGTTTGAAGGAAGGGAAAATAGCCCACATTGCTGCATCGCCCGGATCATCAGGCTTGCTGATGAAAAAAAGAGAAGAAGTTTCAACTATCTCTTATGAGGGGAGGAATACCCATAAAAGACCGGCATTCTACAAAGGTCCCCCTCGACCATCACAGAACTCCCATCAAGCTAGTTATATGCAAACTAGTTATCCAAATCCTACCTCCTCGTACCCAAATTCCCCACCTACAAATTATTAAAATTCATCTTTTATTTACCAAAATCCTCCTCCGCCTTACCAAATTCATCCCCCATTTACCAAAATGATGCTCCTAACACTGACAATGTGTAGTCGAGCTACAGAGAACCCCAACCAGTATATTAATTCCAAGCTTCAATATACAAAAATACCCCAACGAACTACCAAAGATTCATCACTAAAAACCAAACATATCCTTATTTGAGAAGCCAAGCTCTCCGTCCAAATACTAAAAGTTAACAATAGGTGACTCATCCACAACAAGGCAGTTATGATCCACGTCGACCTAGATTCGAGAGGAATCCCACCAAAAACATTACCGCGCTCATGGAAAGTCGAATAAAGTTATAAGAGCGATTGCTTGCGGCTTATACATTCACATGGTGGGGCCTAAGCCGGTTGATACTAGTTCCAAATTCTACATACCCGATCAAAAGTGTGCGTATCACTCCAACAATGTTGGACATGATACCGAGGTCTTCATCAACCTCAAGCACAAGATTCATGATCTGATCGACAAAGAGGTGGTTTCTCTTCAAGCAGTCGCACCTAATATCAACACCAACCCATTACCGAATTATGGAGGCATCAATATCAACATGATAGAGATGAATGATTATTGGTCCGTGACTAAGGTGATAACTCATAATATTCATGACGAGTTAGAAAGTGATGTGTTGCCTCAGTGATCGTCAAAGATAAAAAAGAGTTTGTGGTCGTGACACCCGCAAATGATATTGCCTTGGTTCCATCAGAAACTTTTTTCAGTCCAAAATTGGTGATTGAAACTGCTGCCGCTCAGGGTATGACCCGATTTGGAAGGTGTTATACTCCTTAAGAGTTGTCTTTTGGAGGACGAAATAAAGATTAGGGTAAAAGGCCAATAAGTAAAGGCGAGACAGAGGAATTATGGAGAAACATGCAGCCAAAAAACTATTCAATCGTTAAGCATTTGGAGAAAATTCCAGCCCAGATTTTTGTGTGGGCCTTGCTAATGAGCTTCTTACTGCATATAGAGATCTTTATGGCAGCTCTTGATTATATATATGTGCCCGTGGGCACAAGCATCGATAATGTGGCAGCTATGATCAACCATCTTATCCGAGGGCATCTTATTAGCTTCTGTGATGAAGAATTACCCTCTAAAGGGAGATCGCACAACAAGCCGTTGCATGTCACTGTCATATGCCATGAAAAAGTCATAAATTGTTTCCTGGTAGATGATGGGTCCAGTCTTAACATTTGCCCACTGTCGACTCTAAGGCAGTTAATGTTTGACTTTGGGAAGCTGGAACAAAACCAAGTCAATGTAAGAGCATTTGATGGAGTATAGAGAAATACGTTGGGAGTGGTGAATCTGCTCATCAAAATAGGTCCGACTGAGTTCAGCGCACAATTTCAAGTCTTGGACATCGACACCAGTCATAACCTTCTTCTGCAAAGGCATTTCATCTACAAGGCTGGAGTTGTGTTTTCTACTCTTCACCAGATGATGAAACTCGTTTGAAAGAACCAAGAACTCATTATTCACGGTGATGGTATTCACTCTGGCAGACAGATGCCCATTATCGATGAAGTTTTGCGAGGAACAAATTTGTACACGGTGGAGATGTTAAATGCAACCGGTGAGGATGTGGCCCCACAGTCTCCTATGTCTGTCATGTACAACATGCTGCCAATGTGATGCTACAGAATGTGTTTTAACCAGGTTTTAAAATGGGAAGGAATTCCCAACGGATTATCTAGCCTATCCCATTCCACATTAAAGAAGCAAGATATGTTTTGGGGTACATACCCATAGATGATAAGATGAAGAAGAAGAAAAGCAGTGACCAAGCATTGGTTAAGCAGATTCCACATCTGTATCAATAATTTCCTGTCCGGGGAGTACGCTGATCTAGATGGCCTTGAGGAAGGAATTTGTGGCCTTTTGAAGAGAATGATGCGATCATAGAAAAAGAAGTCGAGCTAGCTGGTATCCGTGATGCTAAGCTCGGAGAACAACTGCAGAATTAAATTTTAAGACCATTCTTTATTCTCCGATCATATTGGTAGAAGGACATTGTTTAGTCATATTTGAAAATTGGTGGCGGTCCGGAAGTGGCCTGAGACCTGCACTCTTGCATTTTTCTTAATCGCTTGAATTTTTAAATTCCGCGTGATGTTTAAAAAGGCAACATGGTCCTTTACCATGGTCCAATTTTAATGAAAGCATCTTTTATCGAAAATTTTTTATTTACTTATTAGCTATATTTTACTTTTCTTACTTTGTCTATTTATGGTTTCAGTAGCATTAATTTTAAACCTACCAATGTCATGTCATGTCACAAGATGAACGGACAAAATGAGGAAAGTGATGACGAGGGTGAAGGGCACGAAGAGGAAAATGAGGCACAAAATATGTTGCTAAGAAGTTTCTGCAGTTTCAAAATCACCATAAGCCAAATCTAAAACAAACTGAAGTTGTGAATCTGGGAGATCAAGAGTGTGCCCAAGAGATAAAAATCAGTGTTCATTTAAATGAATCTCAGAGAAAGGATCTAATACATTTACTCACTGAAAATGTTGATGTGTTCATATGGGAAGTCAATGACATGCTAGGGCTGAGTATTGTTGTTGTGTCTCACAAATTGCCGATTAATCCAAGGTTCAGTCCAGTGAAGCAAAAAGCTCAGAAGTTCAAGCCTGGATTGAGTTTAAAGATCAAATAAGAAATTACCAAGCAAATCAAGTCTCGACTAGTGGAAGTTTCTTAAAACCCGACTTGGTTGGCCAATTTTGTTCCTGTCGTCCAAAAAGATGGGAAGATTAGAATTTGTGTCGACTATAGGGATCTAAACAAAGATAGCCCTATATGGATAATTTTCCGTTGCCGAAAAATCACATTCGGATCAATAACTTTACTAAACATTAAATGTAGTCATTTATAGGTTGTTATGCAGGTTATCATCAAATGTTTATGGACGAAAAAGATGTAGAAAAGACAGCTTTTATTACACCTTGGAGTGTATATCATTACAGGGTGATGCCATTGTCCTAAAGAATACTGGTGCTACCTATATGAGGGCTATGATAACCATATTTCATGATATGATTCATAAAGAGATCGAGGTATATGTATATGACATCATAATCATGTCCCGCGAGAGCTTGGACGACTTGACGCATTTAAAGAAGTTCTTTGATCAATTGTGTAGTTACAACTTGAAGTTAAATCCCACCAAATGCGCTTTTGGCGTTCTACCCTGCAAGTTGTTGGGATTTATAGTCAGCAGAGGGGATATTAAGCTCGACCCTTCCAAGATTAATGAAATTCAAGACTTACCTCCTCCGAAAATGTAAAGTAGGTGATAAGTTTCTTAGGGAGATTGAACTAAATTAGTCGATTCATATATTAATAAACTGTTGTGTGTGATCCTATCTTCAAGATGTAGAAGAAAGTCGCTTTGACAAAGTAGATTGAAGAGTGTCAGGCTGCCTTTTATTTTATCAAGAACTATTTGTCCAATCCACCGTTATTGGTTCCTTCGAGAGAAGGGAGTCTATTGTGTCTATATTTGTGCATCTCAAATAACGTATTTAGATGCGTGCTTGGGCAGCATGAAAAATAGGGAAGAAGGAGCGATCCATTTACTATACAAGCAAGAAGTTCACGACGTATGAGTATACTCTTTTGAAAAGAATGTATTGTGCTTTGACTTAGATCTCTCAGAATTTGAGACATTATTTTTCTTCTTATACAACATACCTTGTTTTCAAGATGGAGCCATTGAAGTACATTTTCCGTAAAGCGATGCCGACTGGAAAGTTGGCCAAATGGATTATGCTTTTGAGTGAATTTGATATTGTTTATGTGACTCATCAGATGATAAAAGAACAGGACCTAGCTAATCATCTCGCAGAAAATCCCGTTAATGAAGAGTATGAACCGCTTAAGACTTATTTTCACGATTATGAAACATCATTTGTGGGTGAAGATATTTCTGAAATATATCCAGGCTGGAGATTATTCTTTGATGGAACGGCAAATCACCTTTACTCTAAGATCTGGTCAACACTATCCCATGGCAGATGAAATCCAATTTAATTGCACGAACAACATGGCCAAATATAAAGCTTGTGTCCTTGATTTGAAAATGGCTACTGACATGAATGTTCACAAGCTTATGGTTATTGGAGATTCAAATTTGTTGATTCATCAGTTTCAAGAAGAATGGGCTGTGAAGAACCCATAGGTTTAGCCATACGTGCATGATATACGATAACTATGAAGAAAATTCCATCAGATCGAATTCAGACTTACTCCTAGAACATAGAATGAGTTTGCTGAAGTCCTCGTCACCATTTCCTTAATGATCAAGCATCCAGATCTTGAGTATACTGATCCTCTGGATATAGAGGAAAAGGAACATCCGGTCCATTGTTCACATGTTTCAGCAGAACGAGACAGTTTGCCATGGTATTTTGGTATAAACAAGTATTTGGAGTCAGGAATTATCTAGAAGATGCGACATCCAACAAGAAAAAGTCAATACGCCGTATGGCCGTTACCTTCTTTTTGAGTGGAGAAGTCCTTTATTGGAGGACTCCAAATTTAAGTCTTCTCAGATGTGTCGATGCTGCGAAGCTTATCGAAGAGATACATGCTGGTGTTTGCGGCACATACATGAATGGACTTAATTTTGCAAGAAAGATCATTCGATTTAGTTATTTCTGGATGACTATGGAGCATATTTTTGTAAATTTATGCATAAATGTCATAAGTGTCAAGTGGATGGGGATTTGATATCAGTGCCGTCTCACGAACCTAATGCTATGAATTCACCTTGGAAGTTTGTAGCTTGGGGAATGGATGTGATTGGTCCACATAGAATCATCCGCCTCTAATGGACATATATTTAATTTGGTTGCAATCGACTACTTCACAAGATAGGTGGAAGCAGCTTCTTACAAGTTGGTGACCAAGAAAGTTGTAGCTGATTATGTTTGCAATAATATGATATGCATGTTTGGAGTACCAAAATCAATCATTACTGATAATGGTGCACATCTCAACAGTCACTTGATGAGGGATATATGTGAGCAATTAAAGATTACTCACCGAAACTCAATCGTTTATCCTCTTCAAATGAATGGAGTCATAGAAGCCGCCAATAAGAATATCCTGAGGAGAATGACTGACAATAAATGAGGTTGGCATGAGATATTATCGTATGCTTTGTTGGGTTATTGGATGACCGTCAGAACATCGATTGGAGCTACTCGATACTTGCTAGTATATGCAACCGAAGAAGTCATACTTGTTGAAGTTGAGAGACCTTCTTTCAGAATCATACAAGAAGATAGTAATGTTGAGTGGGTCTGCAAGCGGATTGATCAGCTAACCTTGATTGATGAAAAGAGAATTGTTGCCATTTGTCATGGTCAACTCTATTGATGGAAATTATTCATGCTTTCCATAAGAGAGTTAGAGCCAGAATTTTTAAAATCGGTTAGTTGGTCTTTAAGCGCATTTTTCCTCATCAAGACGAGTACAAAGGAAAATTTGCACCAAATTGTCAAGGACCATCCATGGTTTGCAAGGTACTATCTGGAGGTTCTTTTGTCGTGTCGTAGATAAATGGCATCGCATGGCCAAAACCGATCAACTCAGTTGTTTTCAAGAGATACTACGTGTGAAGCTCCAGTTTGTTTTTCTGTTATTTCCTTGTAATCGTCCTATTTGCATGTAATTTCTTTGTTTAAAATTTTATCCCTTTTCTAAATGAACTACGTCTGCTTGAATTCTCAAGAATGAGATACATAGGCGGCCTATGTCAGCCTTGGTTGGTTTTGTTTGAAAGTTCCTTATTCTTATTAGCCTTTGAGGGGGGGGGGGGACTATGATTAACCTGATTCCTGCCTCAACGGGATTCGTAGGCGTCACAAGGGCTCAGTGATATCTCCCGTAAGTTTTTTATTCCTCTACATATAAAAACAGGGAGATAATTGTTAAGAGTACTCAAAAGTTCTCCGAAGAAGAGTTTTGCTCAGAAAATAACGACTGAAGATACTTTATGATGTGCAACAAGGACAAAATTTTTGAGAGGATCTCCAAAATTCCGTGACACACTCAGCGACAGTTGAAGATGTGTCGAGACATGTAACTAGGATAGAAATTTTGAGGATTGCCTCAAAATTTCAACATGGATTTATCGATAGTCTAGAGTGACTTTAAATACTCCCCATCGAATAATCTGATATACGTCCAAGCATCAGACTCAAAGAAGTTCACTAAGCCTAACATGACATAACACTTGTCAATGACCCTTTTCAAAATACTACATCTGGAAAATTTATTTTTCCTAAAATGTTTCCCTTACGATTCATTTTTTTGGCATGAAATATTTTTTCTTATCAATCAAGGGTGGGGAGTTAATAAAATTTATCGGAGATAGTAGACCAGGAGAAGACAAATGAACAAATTGACATAGGTCCCTTTATTTATAAACTAACAATTTTTTATGTAGATGCATGTTTATAGTTTTGCTTTGAAATCAACAAATTTCTCCGATCAATGAATATGAAAAGTCAAGGGAGGATAAAGTTCTCCCAAAATTAACTGTTATCATGTCGATGCAGGAATTATTTTATATTTGGACTCTTTCAAGCCTTTAACCTTAATTAAAAAAAACCAATCTAGCCTCTAACTATTTACAGGAATTCAAAATATGATTTTATACTTTTAAGAAAAGCAAATAGGTTCTATACAGGTATATAACTATTTGTAAAACATTCGTCAAGGATTACAAACTAGCCAGATCATTTTCTCTTAGAATGTTCCTTAATAGTCAAAAAGATAAACTTAAAACTGATGTTAGAATTCACAAAAAAACTGGCATAGAAAGAACAATAATATAAATCAAATTGAGAAAAACAAAAGGGGTAGGAAAAAATTGGGTAAATAATTTGTTGTTGATTTACCTATAATCATGGTTGAATTGGAGGGGAGTCCAGGAAGGCAGGAAGGACGAATTGACACTATTAGAAATTTTTATTGTACTATGAATGAAGCCTAGAAAATGAATTTTGAGGAAGATTTGTGGAATTTTGTTCCTTTTCTTAAGACTACTTTGTGAAATGAGTTTCTTGCTTCACACATAGTACTCTTTCTATGTACATTTATACTTCTGCCAATGACGGGATACATATAGTCGGATCTTGCATACATTTTACGCTCTTATTTTTTATTAGATAAATAGATATTAAATTCTTTTTTGACCTTTGACTAGATGTATTCTTGTATTGTTATTTTTATACGACAAATGATTTGTGTACATTCTACACTTTTATGTTTGACTAAAAATATGCACGTTAAACCCTTCTTTGACTTTTCACTAAATATATTAATATAATTAATGGTAATTTTCCATTCAAGTATCCAAAGGCTAAGATATATTGTTGTTACAATATAATTAATGGTGATTTTCCATTCAATACCAAAAAGTTCTTATCATTTTATAAATGGAAATTTGCCATTCAATACCAAAAAGCTCTTTTCATTTTATTAATGGTATTTTTTTCATTCAACACCAAAAAGCCCTTTTCATTTCCATAATTATTTTGTGTAAAAAATATTTTTTCAAGTGAGTAAAATTTATGACCTTTCTCTGTACATGACTATTTTGAAACTTTTCACTATAATCGAGGTCAAACATCAAATAAGTTTGTAATTGTCTTTTATAACACCTTAAGAACCGTTTCCTATTGTTTTGCCTCTATTCTCTTAATATTCAATAGCGCTACCTTATAAATGAATTGCTAAACATAAACAAGACAACACCTGTAACAATCGGAATGTAGTATAAATCAAGATCTTATCTTTGAACTTCTCCATAAATAAAATAGCCCACAAAAACTAAAATACCCCTACATAACAAAACTACAATAATCAGACTCAACTGTAACAATCTTGTTTGTTTCAACACTTTTTTTAATTTTATAATGATGGGTTGTTTTACACCTGTAACAATATTAGACCAGTTAAATAATATATTTTGACTATTATAGAAAAAGTTATTCAAAAATAATTTTTTTTATTTCTTAATGTTACAAATTATATTAAATTATTTAAATTCCAAATATCATATATATGTTGCTCTACCAATTAAAATTTAACACAAATTCAAGAAACATACTAAATGAACTGATGTAGATTTGTTCCCTAAGAGTTGTGTTAAATCTCTTTGAAAATTAAGTTCATTCAAAATGGAAAACTTTCTCCGTAGAAAAATTTAATTATAAGTGTTGATACATAAATTTTAAATAATAATGCTAACTTCATCACACTTTGTATACAATGAAAAATGTTTATTGACCTCAATTGAACTAAACTTTCAACTTCAAAATATACATTTTAACATCTTAATTTGGTTTAAGTTTACTTCATTTAACACTCCATCCTTGAAAATGCACATCTAGAATTCACCCTCTTAAATGAGTATCTAGATGTGCATTTTAGAAATCATTAGTAAAGTACACTTACATTAAATTGAAGTATCTTGATGATCAATGGCGCAACTACAGTAGGAAGAACACCTTTAGTTGGAAAATTACATTATATAGAGGTCAAATCTTACTTTATATTGGTATATATAAAATATCGTAAACACAAGCAAAACAAATGGAGACCTACAACACAATGAGAAGGGTATATATATATATATATATATATATATATATATATATATATATATATATATATATAAATGTATGTATATATATATGTGTGTGTGTGTGTGTGTATATTTATATGACACTAGCTATCAGATTCAATTCATTGCTGTAATTTTTTTATATGACTAAATTTGACGTGAACTAATTGTGAAGTAGCTTGGTGACAATAGAATGTAAAAGTATACAGGGGATGTAAGATTGAATCTAGAGTTACTTTTTTTTAGTTTTATTATTCAATATTTGACATCCTTCATGACATTTCTTATTATGTCACTATAAATGTCTAGACACATCTATTATTATTTAAGATTAAATCTACCATTTCCTTATGGTTATGCATGTTAATCAAAAAAGGAAACTTATAGTAGAAATTGTCAGTTGGCTTATGAAAACAACATCATAAAAAAGAAACAGATCAATCAGAAAATTAATTGATTTTTTTTAAAAAAAAAAAACTTATAAAAACGGATTCAAGGATAAAATCATATATATTTGAAAATAACATAATAAACGTACTTTTATTTCAACATTACATATGATTAATTCATAAATTAAAGTCGGTGTACATTTAGTATATTTTTTTTATGAAAAATCACACACTGTTTAAATATACATGCGAAATACTAAATACAAAGCTATTGATGGTATTTTCGCCCTTTATTTGTTCCCTTATATAAAAAAAGTAAATACATGTCATAAGATTAACTTTTAAAAATGTTGGGTTTATGATTTAAAATTAAAGGTGTTCAACATAGAATTAACACACTTAATATATGATTTTATTATTCACCTTGTACCATAAAAACAATCTAGTAGTTTTGATTTTTTAAAGCTATAAAGTAGCTAAAGACATGCCATTCATAATGAAATTTGTAGCTAAAGACATGTCATTAACAAACACTATATATACTTTTAGAAAATACATCAAGTGACACTTAAATTTAAACGAATTTTCAATAAGATATCTTAACTATGCGGGCGTTCTACTCAGGGGCGGAGCTACAACCTTTGAAAGGTGGTAAGCTGTCCACCATTCGCCAGAAAATGAAATCCTATGAATAGGAAATATACTCTGTGTTATTTTTTTATAGAA
Source organism: Solanum lycopersicum (assembly GCF_036512215.1). NCBI lineage: Eukaryota > Viridiplantae > Streptophyta > Magnoliopsida > Solanales > Solanaceae > Solanum > Solanum lycopersicum. The sequence continues at coordinate 52,466,377 of NC_090808.1, forward strand.
ATAAATGCACACATTAAATATCAGTGGAGGTTGATAGTCCGGTGGTAAGTATGTTCAATTAAGTGCCAAATATCTATTGTTTATTCTTTGTGGGCAATTGTACAACAACCATTTTTAAGTTTGAAGAAAAAATGGGAAATGAATATGTAATTTTATTTCAAACCCACTTAATAGTAATAAATATATTGCACACCCTGTTGCTAAAAAAAATTACTCTTCGAATTTTGAAGACCCTTGAAAATTTTTTTAACGCCGCAAGTGGTTCTACTACCCTGCTAAACTACAATCTTTAACTGATATTATGACATCATCTTTTATCCATTTGACATAACGAGAGTGTGGACTCTCTTAAAGAATATGAGCAACATAATATAACTTACATAAAATAATTTTGCGGGTCAAAAAAATGTTACTTCACCATAATTCATTTCTATATTTTAAAAATTATGATATGTTGTGGCCATATTAAGTTTTCAAAACTTACAAATTCATAATTTTTTATTCAAAATCTAAAGTGTGAATTCACATTAAAAATTTGAATATGACGATAAAAATTGAGATACAAGGAATAATATTTATCGTTACGGACATGAATGATGCATAACTTATGCAGCAATGTAACATTTGCATACACCGAGGCCATCAGTAGATATAGGATAGTCACCGCTAAAAATTAACAAATTTTTCCCTGAAAATTTGAAAAAGGTCAAAAATATTTCTGAACCATGCGAAATCAATTACTTCTTTCTTCCGTTATATTTTAGGATTAAAAATACCCCGTCATGATTAAAATAGATCACAAATACCTGTCAAGAGTTAACACCCAAAACATTTAATGATGTGTCAAGCCATATGGACTTGTCCCTTGTCAGGACCGGGGTCTAGACTCCAGACGAGACCAGTGTCATTGATCTCTCAGAGATCGCAGACAAGCCTATATATGTCTTCGTTACATCATCTAGGTTAATTTTAGCGGAAAACTTGAACTTTTGTTTACTTTAATTTTATATTGGAAAACATTGATCTCACGTAATACTATCTAGGTAAACTAATAAGCATTCACAACAACTATCTAACTCAAGATAATCACATCAAACATATAGTCATAAATATAGAGTTTCCAAAATGGCACCAATACAACGTGTGAAAGTAAATACAAAAGAAATGCTAGTGGAACATACTCCACTAGCTCATGCCTAGTCTACTACATCCGTGTAACTTCTGCGTCGACTTGTAAGCTCTAACGTCTAGCTGCACCTACACCTAAAAGTACATAAATATATGGAATTAGTACATAGTTATACTAAGTATGGGTATATGCAAGCACACACAACGGACCTGAATGATTTAGAATATCTCTCTCCTAACAATATGAGTTATTGAAAGTCAAGTCAATGGACTTGCCAAAATCGTACTAGGAATGCCATGCTGTGATAGTAACATGCATCATCATACGTATCATATTGCACAGAACACATAATATATAGAATATTGCACATAACATATTGCATATAGCACATATCATATTTCATTTAATTCATTCATATGTCATGATACCTTGGAACCACGGACTTAACATTCAGACTTCACAAAATGAGGGCTCAACATATGAGCCTTAAATAGGGAGCCTTCTTTAGCAAACATAGACTCCACTTCTTTGATTCATACGTTTGTTGACCGGTGTGGACACAAGCTATACCTGGAATGATTTTTAAAACTCTCATCAAGTTCAGTGTGCAATGACAAAGAATGACCTAGTGTCATTACTTGAGTCTAATTCACCTCTTTATTATCCTATCAAAACACCTTGGTATCATTCATTTCATCATCTTTCATACTTTGAGGAACTTCAATTTTAATCGACATAGGAGGCGGAGTAAATGGACAAGGTTAAACCAAGAACATACTTAGTTTGCTTAGGTGGAAAGTACAGGCTAGTTCCTATGTTGTCAGCATAGTTTAAAGACAAGGAGATTTAGGGAGACCCATACCTGTCTGAACGGACAGTCTCATCTCATGAGAACTACACGAACCTCTGCCTTCCTGAAAGAAGGAATTGCAACTCATATATATCCTATCGGTGCTCAGTATAAAGTTCTATTATATTCTTCTCATACATTGTACAAGTTGGCTTCTAGTATGAGGGTATAATAGCTCATTAGATGGTTTTTCATCTCAACATTTCTTAGAAAGTTTGAATTGTCCTTACACTTACATGTAGAGTGTGATTGACACTTGTATCGTAATATTAAACACTCCTTTAGTTGAGTAATTTTTGTGACCTTATATATGCGTAGGTAGAGCTTGTCTCACATGCACTAGCCTCATATTATGGTGTAACTCTGTTATTTATTAACATCTTTTTGTTCATCTTCACTCACCTTTAATTATTTGTTCATTGTATAACATAGATATGCTTTCTTGGAGTTTACATTGAGGGAAATTGATTCTACGCGTAGATACAGCTTGTCTCACTTGTACTAGCCGATCCTCATGTAGTCACTCTTTCTTTGCTTATTCATCGTTTAGTATAAGTATACTCTCTTAGAAATTTCATTTAGTCAACTGATTTTAAGGCATAGATCCAGCTTGTCTTAAAAATTTTGGCCTGGGGAACCCAAGATCGAATCCCCACGCCCACATCCATTTCTTTTTCTGTCGTTACTTGATTCCATGGGTTAAACTAAGAGGGTGTCGGATCGAACCCCCAAAGCCCCATTTTAGTTTTCTCCTTAATTCTGTTCATTCAGCCGAGAGATTGTGGGTTCGATTCCCACATACCTCATTTTATTATTTCTTTATTTAATTTTTCTCCTCTCTCCTTCACCCATAAAAGAGGTTGTGGGTTCGAACTCGACACGCCTCACATCATTTTCTTTCATTTTTCTCCTAACTTTTCAATTGAGATATACCCCTTTTCGAATCCCCCTCACCTTTTTTATTATTTAATTATTTTATTACTTGTATATGGTGAGGTTTTGGGTTCAATCCCCACTGACCTCATGCAATTTTAAAAAAAAATTAAAACTAAAATTTTTAACAGTAAGCTGCCGAAACAAATTTCTAGAATTCTTGAAATTTGTTCACCTTTTTTGCAGTCCATTTTCTCAACTTTTAAATGTTAGATTTAAGAAAATATTCTTGTATCATCTAGTACATATTTAGGTGAATTTTCATGGTTACTTTCGGTAATTTGATCACCTTTTTGCAGTCCATTTTCTCACCCTCTTTCACGTTAAACATCAAGACATTTCGAGTAGTTTTTAGGGAGATCTTTCGGTGCATTTTTAAGGTTACTTTCAGTCAAGAATTGTCATTCAATTCAGCAACTTTGAATTCATCTGAACGTCACATTTTTGACATATTAATACATGTAAAATGCAACAATTTAACATGTCAAATTTCATGCTTCAAGTCGAGACAAAAATCTCAGTACATACATGCAACCACAAGTCAACATATCACACATTTTCGGAAACACTTCTTTCATTTCAACATAATTCCGCATACGCATTCAAACACATAATCACAAGTAGCCCTAAAATAATCTAGAAAATTTATACACAAGCATACTTGAATCTTTCAAAAGATCTAATGACAAGGGCATGCAACGGGGACAACCTTAGTTTTTTATTGTGAATAGTCTGAACCTTAGGGGTCTCTTGGGAAAGGGACCAAGAGGGAATAATACCCATACCTGAAGTTGTTAAAAGATGTTCTTATGTGCTGCAAAAATCCCCAGTTGGCCAATGTCTCACAACCCAAATCACAAGCACAATCCGTCGAGAACATAATTTTTCTGTTTGTTTATAAACTTATTTCACTTTTGATTTTGAGGGATAAAGTTCTTGAATGTGGATGAACTATGTTATATTTTTGTTCTGTTCTTTTGTTTTACAGAAAGTTGAGCGTGTAAATAAGGTAAGAGTAGAGAGAGACGTAAGAATGCATTAGCTTAGGATTAGGAGATTAGGTGGAGACTTAGTCAAATTAGGATTTCTCTTAATTTTTTAAAAATCTTATTTTTCCAAAGGTTAATCGAAATGACCACTAAGACCCTACAAAATCAGATTATAATCATCAATTTAATGCACTTAAATGTTGCTTCCACCAAGGCACGAACTTAGGTGAAGCCTAAGATACGAAAAAGGATCAATTTCGGCCAACCCTACCCCAATTTCCCATCCTCTTTAAATTAATTATTTAATAAAATAATTAATTAGGGTAATTACAATACTAACCCTATCTTTGAAAAGACTATTTTACACCTAGACCCTCTAAATCTAAGATTACCCCTTTTAAGTCCGATAAAACTCATCCGAGTAAATCTCTTCAATTCGGGTGCCCTTCATGATTGGTTCTGACCTTGCCTAGCTCAACTAGCTCATCAAGTTTGTTGTCTGGGCTAGTGCATAGGTTCTGAGTTCTGGTTCTACGCACAACAACTTGTGTAAACCTGTCTGATCCATGCATTCTAGGTACGTTTAAGACTAGTAATTAGTGGAGGAACATTAAAAGACTAGTAATTGTTCTTTTTAGGCATTATACATAATAAATGTGCCCTTTCACTTGGGGTCAAATCACATTTATGCTCTTCAACTTTGGATTTGAACAAATACACACTTAAACTTATATAAAGTTGAACAAATAGACACATCTTTCCTAAACGTTTTTTTATCCTACGTGGTGTCCTACATGTATTGTGCCATGTAGTACTCATTATTTATTTATTTAAAAGTTAGATAGTTAATGTGTTTGTTTGTGCATTAATAAAGTTGGAGATCAAAGTTAGAATTTGAAGCCAAGTATAGGGTCAAATATATGTATTATGCCTTCTTTTTATATTACTATTTTCATTAATTTTTTAGTTGTTATAGTTTTCTTTTAGGCATAATACATAAATGTTCCCTTCAACTTTGAATGTGCACAAAGAGAAATTTAAACTTGTATAAAGTTGAACAAATAGACACACATGCCCTACATGTCATTTTTTATCCTACTTGGTGTCCTACATATATTGTGCCATGTAGGACTCATGTGTTTATTTATTTAAAAGTTGGATAGTTAAAGTGTCTGTTTGTGCATTATGAAAGTTGAATGTAAAAGTTAAAATCTGAATCCAAGTTTAGGGTCCAATATATGTATGATAACTTTCTTCTACTATATCCGTTCACTTTTAATTGTCATGATTTATCTTTTTAAGGTCAAACAATAGAAATTTTGACTATATTTTAAGTCTATTTTTTCATTAAATTGGTATGCAAAAAAATTGCAATTTATAGTACTTTTCTCGTAGTCTTTTAACATTTAAATTATGTTTAAAATATCAAATTATTGTGATCTAATTTATCTTTGAAATTAGTTTAATTGACCCTCGAAAAGCGCAACATGACAAATAAAAATAGACAGAGGGAGTAATAACTTTGAGTAAGATTTTATGATGTCCTTTTTCATAATATTATGCAAGAAATAATAATATATATTATTTTCGTATAGCTTTGACATTTATTATTTAAAATAACAAATTAATATACTCTAATATAACTTTAAAATTAGTAAGATTTACTTTTGAAAAATATAACATGACAATTAAAAGTGGGCCGCATAATTATATTTTTAGGAGAGAAATGAGTAAAAATAAAATGGCCAATAATATATTTTTTTGCAGGGAAAGTTATTAAATAATTTGTATAGATATCCTTTTTATCTCTTAAAATTTCAATTTTAAAGTCAGAAAATTTAAATGAAAAATCAATTAATTAGGTTTGACAACAAAGTATGTAAAATTTTTATAATTGGTTGACTTTGAGGTTATGAGAAAGAGTTGAGTGACTTTCTAAGAAAAAACTCTTAGTTGAGGGATCATGTGAGATATTATCTTCTTAATGTTCATATGTATATTTTTCATTTTCTCTTTACTAAATTTAGAGGTAATTTTGGAGACCTCCTCAAGATATGATTCAGTTACAGTGGACCTCCATGGGCGAAGATACCCCAGGGGCAAGAGTGTTAAGCTACACCCCTTAGCTAAAAAATTACATTGTATATATTTCTTTGGCTTGACGTATTACAAATAAAGAGAAAACAATGACAAAAGGAGAAATGGAAAAGAAAACTTATTCACACTCATATAACTGATTGAAGCGACATAAGTAGAAATATAAGAATGCTATAACTATACATAAGAACTTAGTTACCGTTTGTCCATGCGATATGGTATCATGATATGGAACTTTTAAATTGAATCATGATATTAGATTGAAGTTTTGTTTGTGTTGGTGTGTCATTTTAACATTAATAAAAATATATATTATTTGTCAAATTATATATCATGTTATGTCTATTGATGGACATTAAATTTGAGCCTATTTTCTCTCATCAATTGTGGAAGAAAATGATCTTTATTTTCTAGTAATTTATGTAACCACCAACTCTTCATTTCATCCATTATATTATATTTATGTCTAGTAACTTATGTAAAATTTGAGCCATTCATTTGGCAAATTTACTATCCACTATATCTTATTCATTACAAGGAAGAATTAATCACCTGTAAATTATGTAGTCTTCATTTGTGTTGAGATACAAGAAGAAACAAGAGAAGTACAAGAAAATATAGAGTGAAAAAGAAGAGTAATATTATATTCAGGTTTATGTAGAGAAAGAGAGTGTTGAGAGATAAAAAATGTTCTAAGTCTTCAACTATATTCAGTATACAAAAGAGAGTATTATATGTTGAAGGAAGGTGTTCCTTTGTGGAGCTTTGGACTCTTCAACAAATCTAGAGTTGTTTGGGTTATACATTGTTGTGGGGTTGTTGAATCCTGGAGGGGAAAAGTTAAGAGTTATACTGTTGGACTAGTGTGATTATGCCGCAGTAGGCTTGAATCTCCTTAAAGAGAGCTAGCTATCTGTATCTCATCCGAAAGATTTGTTTATACATTTTTGGTCATTTTTATTCAACTTTAATTTATTGCATTTTTGGTATATTACACCAACAATTTTAAGGAGATTCATATTTTTCTACAGTTTGAAAAAATGTGAATATCAAAATAGGGATCTCAACATCATTCCGCACAAACGTCGCTCTCTTAATGAGATGGAAGAGAAGACATGTACAGTAAGTATTTTTCTACTTGCTCAAAAGTGGAGAAAAGGTAAAGAAAAAAGATTTACCTAGTATTTTCAAGAATAAAGTAAATCTGCTTTTCATGAAAAAAATGATGTTTGAATTCTTGAAATAGTGGGGATTCATGAAATAAAAATAAATTATTGTGAAATTTTGATTTTTGCATCTTTTATAAAATGCTCTAAGAGAGTGTTACAAGTGCATATCTATTAATTGTGGAATAAATAAGTATAATGTGATGATTTTTAGATCTAATATGAGACTTCTAAATAATTATGAAAACCATTTTGAGTAGTCATGTTCATATGGTTAGATAAATTTCTTTCTTGAAATGAAAAAATTAAAACCATAAAGCATGTGATGAAATTTTCCTTGTCGAGTCACATAGTATGGAAATAATTATGATATCAAATTTTGTTGGTTGTGTGAGTCTTGCAACTCCTTTTGATTAAATTGTGTAAGAAAGTTCTGACAAATAAAAACAAATGGAGTTTGCTAGTCTAATAAAAATATGAGTTGTAACTAACTTGACTTGATAATATGTTTGCATTACAAGTACTTTGAATGTACAAGCAAACTAGATGAGAAAAAAAAATTCGTGTTATTTAGTGGGATTATAAAAGCAAATTCATTTTGCTATCTCTATTATGAAGGTTGAAGTAAAAACAATAAATAAATTAAACTTCAACTAGTGAAAAAGTGAATTGAAACACTTTATTTTGAAAAAATATTTTTTCTAATTTTGATCAAATGTGAAAGCACCAATATAGTGGTTGAATACAAAATCTTTATTATAATGGTAAATTTAGATTCATGAGGAGAAAAACACAATATTGCATGATCATATTCATCGTTGGTATACCATCAATGTTGATTGTGTTAAAACTTGTGATAATCTTGCAGATTCATGAACCAAGTCCTTAGCAAGATAAAGTGTCTGAAGCACATTGAGGGGGATAAAAATTGAAGCTCATAAATTATGAGTCATATATGAGGAAACCCAACTTGGGTACTAGAGATTCTATAATCAGGTTCAATGAGAAGAACAAATCATATGATGACTTGTTTTGAGATGCACTACTATTAGTTTTATTCAATCCCTCAGATGTGAGTGCATTTATGCTATAATTATTTGTGGAGGTTAAGCATTTAAACTCTTAATGAAAGTTTGTATCTCATATGTGTGGGGTGTCAAATTATAGGAGCACCCTTGAAAGATTTCACTTATGTGAATCTGAAAGTAGGTCGCTTTCTATAAGAATGGGCTTGTTTTAAAAATCACTCATGAAACCGGAATAGCACAAGGTCGTAAGTTGCTGGATATTAAAGACTATGTCAACACCTTGATTATTGTGTGTAAGAAGTGTTGGGATTTAGAAAGTGTGAATGGGAAACGAAAAGACAGAATATGAAAAGTGAGGGAACTAGTTTGGAGGAAAATGAAAAGTCATTTGCAAAGTGGAAATGAAAAGTCATTTCTCCTATATTGGCAAAAGAAAGGGAAATTGTTATCCTTATAGAAGGAAACACTTCCATTACTTCTTAATGAGCTATGAAGAAGATGCCCACTCGCGCCGTCGTCATCGCCGCTCGCTCGGCCTCAACTTCGGCTTTGGCTTCGGATTTTGATTTGGATTTGGCAAATGATATGATTGATTGATAAATTTATTTAATCAGTTTTTGTTAAATCAAATCAATCCTGTTAAAATTATCTCTTATAAATATGCAGGTAACAGTAACATTCCGAAAAGTTGTTATATTTCTGAAAAGTCGTTACTTCCCAAAAGACACCACTTTCTAGATAAAATGGGTCTGAACAGACATGTTCCTTGCTGAAAATGGCTATAAAAGGAAGTCAATTTTTGATTTTTTCAAACACTGAAAATATTTCTTTCGCTGCATTGATTTTTCTCTCAAATAAAATCAAAGTGTCGATCGACTGTTTCTCTGTTACATGTTGTTGTTCTAAAGTTCTTTGAAGTTAAAGAAGTTTGAGGTACTTCTATATCTTTAACAGGTTTAATCCATTTTATCTTGGCGAAATTAATCCATAACCTTGGGTACAGTGAGGGGATTAAATTTCTTAAGGACACACAAGAGTTTCTGTGGACTCAGATTAGTTCTTGTATATTATATTTTTTCTGCTTCAACTTATTTCTGTTTTTGTTTATTACCTTATAAATACAGGCTATTGTAAGAATAACATTCTTAAGAAATTTAACAGTTTCTATATTTGAGGTTTCTGGAGGTTAAAACCCCTTATGGTTCTCTACTCAGCTTGAAATTTTCTTTTAAAAATCATTCGATTAACAATTAAAAAAACATAAAAACTTTATCGTTAAATCAGAAACAGTTTGTGTAAATATTTGTTTTTTACTGTTAGTATTTTAAATACTTAACTTATCTACCATTTGTGATAGGAAAAAAAAATTACTAATTCAAGTCGAACAAATGCTGGAACAGTAAGTGCTGCAACAACAACGGTTGCACATAATCGTTCAAATGCTGCCTTAACGCCGACTGAGAAACCCACAAAGTTTTCTAGAGTCGACTTTAAGAGATGGCAGCAAAAGATGTTCTTCTATCTCACTACGTTGAATCTGCAGAAGTTCATTAATGAGAATATTCCTGTTATGTCAGATGAAACTCCGGCTGATGAACAATTCTTGGTAACAGAAGCATGGACACACTCGGATTTTTAGTGTCAAAATAATATTTTGAGTGGTCTGCAAGATGATATGTACAATGTGTACGGCAATGCAAAAACCTCAAAAGAACTGTGAGATGCTTTAGAAAAGAAGTACAAAGCAGAAGATGGCAGAATGAAGAAATTCATTGTGGCAATGTTTCTGGACTATAAGATGATAGACAGTAAGACTGTCGTCACCCAAGATCAAGAATAGCATGTCATAATCCATGATCTCCTTGCTGAAGGTATAAATTTATGTAATACCTATGTTAGAAATATTAAATTTTTCCTTAATACTCACATAATCTTTAATGTAGGATTGATTGTGAATGATGCTTTTGAACTGACTGCAATTATTGAGAAGTTACCTCTATTGTCGAAGGACTTTAAAAACTACTTGAAACACAAACGCAAGGAAATGACTGTTGAAGATTTCATAGTAAGGTTGAGAATCGAAGAGGATAATAAGGCTGCAGAAAAGAGGTCACGTGGTATTTCAGCAATATCTGGAGTAACTTTTGTTGAAGAAGATATCTCAAAATTAAAGAAAAGAAAGAAAGCATCTGGTCCAAAAGAAATCCTCCTAAGAACAAAATTAATGGAAACTACTTTTATTGTGGTAAACATGGTCATAGGGCTAATGAATGTAGGGGTCCTAAGAAGGACAAGACAAAAGAAGGATCAAGCAAACATGGCTGAATCCAAAGGAGAAATGGACGATCTATATGCAATGCTTTCAGAATGTAACTTGGTTAAAAATTCAAGAGAATGGTGGATAGATTCTGGTGCCTCATTCCATGTTTGTGCCAACAAAGAATTATTTTCATCATATACTCCAGCACTTACAGATGAAAAATTGTTTATGGCAAACTCCGCTGTTGCAAAGGTGGAAGGAACTGACAAAGTTCTATTAAAGATGACATCAGGCAAGGTGGTAACTTTGAATAGGGTCTCATATGTTCCAGAATTTAGAAAGGATTTAGTTTCAATTCCAGTTCTGACCAAGAATGGATTTGAATGTGTATTTGCTTCTGATAAAGTAGTACTAAGCAAAAATGATATGTATGTAGGAAAAGGCTACCTTAGTGATGGCTTTTTCAAACTCAATGTAATTGCAGTTGATATGAATAAAGATTTTGCTTATTCTTACTTGCTTGAGTCTAAATTTTTATGGCATGAACGTTTAGGACACGTTAATAACAAAACCTTGCGAAAATTGATCAACATAAATATTTTGCAAAAATTTGACTGCAATAAATCAAAATGTCAAATTTGTGTTGAATCTAAGTATGCTAAGCATTCTTATAAATCTGTTGAAAGGAATTCAAATCCTTTAGAATTGATTCACACTGATACTTGTGACATGAAGTCAACACCAACACGTGGTGGGAAAAAGTATTTCATAACTTTTATTGACGATTGCACTAGATATTGTTATGTCTATTTGCTAAATAGTAAGGATGAAGCAATAGATGCATTTAGGAAATATAAAACTGAAGTCGAAAATCAGTTAGATAAAAAGATCAAAATGATCAGAAGTGATAGAGGTGGAGAATATGAATCTCCATTTGCAGAAATATTTTTAGAAAATGGAATAATCTAAAAAAACTACTGCTCCCTACACTCCTAAGTCTAATGGAATTGCAGAAAGAAAAAATCGAACTTTAAAAGAAATGATGAATGCATTACTTATAAGTTCAGGTTTACCACAAGAACTTGTGGGTGGAAGCTATCCTTACAGCAAGTCAAATACTTAACTGAGTGCCTCACTCAAAGACAAATGTAATTCCCTATGAGAAATGGAAAATTAGAAAACACAATTTGAAATATTTCAACGTGTGGGGGGTGTCTAGACAATGTCGAAGTTCCTATACCAAAGAGTGTAAAAATTGGACCTAAGACTGTGGATTGTGTATTCATTTGATATGCCACAAATAGTACGTCATGTCGATTTTTAGTTCATAAGTCCGAATATCCGGATATTAATGATAATACGGTAATGGAATCAGATAGTACTGAATTTTTTGAACATATCTATCCGTATAAAACTAGACTTGAGTCATCTAGTGGGGGATCTAAACAACCCAGAGAAGAACAAAAAGAGAATGAACAAAATGAAGAAAGTCCAAGACGTAGTAAACATCAAAAGACATCTACTTCATTTGGACCAGATTTTGTAATATTTCTTCTTGAAAGTGAGCCTCAAACATTCAAGGAAGCAATGTTGTCTAGCGACCTAACCTCTTGGAAGGAGGCTGTTTATAGTGAAATTGAATCAATCTTAAGCAATTATACTTGGGAGTTTGTTGATCTTCCTCCAGGGAACAAACCCTTGTGTTCAAAATGGATCTTTAAAAGGAAGATGAAAGACGATGAAACTATTGACAAATATAAAGCAATACTTGTTGTCAAAGGTTATAGACAAAAATAAGGTCTTGATTATTTTGACACATACTCGCTAGTGACTAGGATTACATCAATTCAGATGTTAATTGCACTAGCTGCAGTATACAGTCTTGAAATTCATCAAATGGATGTGAAAATAGCCTTCTTAAATGGAGAGCTTGAAGAGGAAATTTATGTAGAACAACCTGAGGGTTTTCTAGTTCCTGGTAAAGAAAAGAAAGTATGCAAACTTATTATGTCACTTTATGGGCTAAAACAAGCACCAAAATAATGGCATGCAATGTTTGATCAAACCATGTTGTCAAATTGATTTAAGATCAATGAATGTGATAAATATGTTTACATTAAAGATACTCCAAATCAGGATGTTATTTTATGCGTATTTGTAGATGATATGCTTATAATTAGCAAAGACATTGCTAATATAAAAGCTACAAAGCGTCTGCTTGCTAGTAAGTTTAATATGAATGATTTAGGAGTTGTTGATGTGATATTAGGATTTAAAATTCTTAAAACTCCTAATTGTATAGCATTGTATCAAATACATTATATTTAAAAGATACTTGAAAAATTCAAATTTTTGAATTTGAAAAGGGCAAAGACTCCAATTGATGTAAATCTTCATCTTGCAAAGAATAAAGGTGAAAGTCAGTCTCAATTGGACTATGCTAGCGTTTTGGGAAGCTTAATATATGTCATGAATTGTACACGACCAGACATAGGTTGCGCTATCAGTAAACTAAGTCGATACACAAATAATCCTAATCATAATCATTGGTTGGCAATGAAGAGAGTTTTGGGATACTTAGATGACACTCAAAACTATGCTTTACATTACAACAAATATCCAGCCGTTTTTTAAGCATATAGTGATGCAAATTAGATTACTGGGTCAACTGAAACAAAATCCACAAGTGGATACGTTTTTACTATTGGTGGAGGAGAAATATCTTGGAAATCCTCCAAAGAAACATGTATAGCTCGCTCTACAATGGAGTCTGAATTCATTGCTTTAGACAAGGCAGGTGAAGAAGCTGAATGGCTCCGAAATTTCTTAGAAGATATTCAATTTTGGCCCAAACCAATGGCCCCTATATGCATACATTATGATAGTCAAGCTGCAATAGGAAGCGCTGGAAGCATTATGTATAACGGCAAGTCCCGTCCCATAAGACGAAGACATAACTCTGTGAGACAACTACTCTCTAGCTGAATTATCACAATTGACTATGTGAAGTCAAAAGATAATGTGTCGGGATCCACCTACAAAAGGCCTAAATAGAGAGGGAGTTGAGAAATCATCGACTGGAATGGGACTATGGCCGAGAACAAGTCATCGTGGCGGTAACTCTACCTAGAAGACTGGAGATCACAAGATTTAGGTTTAAGGAGATAAAACAAAGTCATTGATGACGGTTCAACATTGTCAAAGTAAAAGAAAAAATTATTATTATTTTATGGTTCATTCTCATGATGAGACAATGTTTAGTAACAAGAATAGAGACATAAGGACTTTTTAATGGTTTCTATGTTTGATACAGGGAATATCAAATGGTGTATCTATGGGATAACGCATTAAGAAATCACCTATATAAGTGTGAAGTGTAAGCCGCCTCAAGGAGAATTCGGTAAGGCCAGTTATTTAAGCACTTACTATCCAAGATGTGTTGATGGCTTAAACGAACAAAACAATGCAAACTAAGAACAGTTCAAGGGTTGATTGTGTGACATATGTTGTCTAGGTATACACCACAGCTCGACGATTCAAAGATATCAAATGTACCGATTGATCGAGTATATCCGATAAATATTCACTGTGGAAAGTTTAAAGGGAAACCTACTTATCAAGATACGATTAACCTTTACCTACAAGACACACAAGTTTTTTCATGCATATGTTTTAACAATATCCTTCCCCATTCATGTGGGAGATTCTTGGGATTTAGCAAGTGTGAATGGGAAAAGAAAAGAGAGAATATGAAAAGTGAGGGAACTACTTTGGAGGGAAAATGAAAAGTCATTTCTCCCATATTGGCAAAAGAAAGGGAAATTGTTATTCATATAGAAGGAAACACTTCCATTACTTCTTAAAGAGCTAAGAATAAGATGCCCCCTCGCGCCATCATCGTCATCGCTAGCTCGGCCTCGGCTTTGGCTTTGGTTTTGGCTTTGGCTTTTGATTTGGATTTTGATTTGGATTTGGATTTGGCAAATTATGTGATTGATTGATAAATTTTTTGGACAAAATTTATTTAATCAGTTTTGTTAAATCAAATAAATCCAGTTAAAATTATCTCTTATAAATTTGCAGGTAACGGTAACATTTCGAAAAGTCGTTACTTTCCAAAAAGTCGTAATTTTCCTAACAGACAAAATTTTCTGAAAAGTTGTTTTTTTTCCAAAATACACAACTTTCTGGATAAAATGGGTCTGAACAGATTTCACTGAACAGACATGTTCCTTGCTGAAAATGGCTATAAAAGGAAGTCAATTTTTGATTTTTTCAAACACAGAAAATTTTTCATTCACTACATTTATTTTTTTCTCAAGTAAAATCAAAGTGTCGATCGACTGAGTCTGTGTGACTTGTTGTTGTTCTAAAGTTCGTTGAAGTTAAAGAAAGTTGAGGTACCGCTATTTCTTTAATAGGTTTAATCCGTTTTATCTTAAGTGAAATTAATCCCTTGGGTACAGTGAGGGATTAAATTTCGTAAGGACACACAATAGTTTCTGTGGACTCGGATTAGTTCTTGTATTTAATATTTTTTCTGCTTCATCTCTTTTCTGTTTCTGTTTACAAACCTTATAAATACAGGTTATTGTAAGAATAACAAGAAGTAATTCTTTATTTCCGTTAAGCAGTCATAGTTCAAGTCTGAGACTACTACTGACTCTGGAGTAAAGGCCATTGTTTTACTAAGTTAAGGTTCAATGCAGAGCACACCTTTATTATGCATAATATTCTACCTTCAACTAAATTGTGAAAAACTCTCATATTTTAATATTAAAATGAGTAGGGGATTGTTGGGGTGACATTTTAATATTAAAAAAAATATATATTATATGTCACATTGAATATCATGTTATTTCTATTGATAGAAATTACGTTTGTGCCTCTTTTATCTCATCAATTGTTGAAGAAAGTGATTATTTGTTTTTAGTAACTTATGTAACCATCAACACTTCATTTCATCCATTATTCATTATTTATGTCTTGTAACTTATGTAACATTTGAGTCATTCATTTATTAAATTTACTATCCATTATCTCTTATTCATTTCAAGGAAGAATTCATCACCTATATATAGTGTAGTCTTCATTTGTGTTGAGATACAAGAAGAAACAAAAGATCTACAAGAAAAATAGAGTGAAAAAGATAAGTAGTATTATATTTAAATTTATGTAGTGAAAGAGAGAGTTGAGATATAGAAAATGTTCTAAGTCAACTATATTCACTATACAATAGAGAGTATATGTTAAAGGAATGTGTTCTTTTGTGGAGCTTTGGACTCTTGAACTAATCTAGAGTTGTTTGAGTTATGCATTTTTGTTGGGTTGTTATATCATGGAGGGGAAAAATCAAGAGTTATACTCCTGCACTGATGTAGATTATGTCGCAGTGGGATTGAATCTCCTTAATGAGAGAGAAATATCCGTGCCTCAGCCTTAAGATTTGTTTATACATTTTTTTCTTTTTTTTCATCTATAATTTATTGTATTTGTGGTACATTACACCATAAGTTTGGACATGCGATATGAAATTTTGGTGTTGTATATTTTCTCATAAACATAAAAATCTCATAAGTTTTGAAACTATTAAAATAGCTCCAATTGTTTATTCAATGTTATCAAATAAACAACAAATTATAAAATCACATATTAAATTTATTATGACCCTTAAAGTGAAATAGGTTAAACTAGAGCTTCACATGTGCTTCATGAGTTAATAATGTATAAAAATATTAAATTTTGGCATTAGAGGTAATAATATCAGTTTGATAAGTTTGGAAGTCAAACATCAAGGGACGACCAAGATGTTCGATGACTAGACGTCTTTGTGCTTGTCTGTGTTTTTGTGTGTCTTTGCATGTTTTATGTATTTTTTGGGGTTATATTTGATAGGAGAGGATCCTAAGACATAGATGATAATGTTTAGGGTTTGACTTCAGGGTACGACTCCGCAAGGGACACCCTAAGGGTCCTTGAGAAGGACCCAAGACTTGTCAAGAAAGTATTCAAGCACTGCCCAAATGACGACCCTAATCGACGGGTAAGATTGAATGACGCCCCGTCGTTTGGGGGCATAGATCCACACTCAGTTTTTACTCCTAGAACCTAAGTTAGTCTTCATTTTTCAAAACCAAAACCTCCCACCCAAGAAAAACACTCTCAAAACCCCACTGAAGGTTGAACTCAAGGTAGATCTTGGATTGAAGGTTTTGGGTGATTTCTTCACCAAATCTCGTGGGTTTCTTCATAGAAGGTAGTATGGTAGTTCATCGTTGACACTTCTCTCATTCAAGGAGCCAATCCAAAGACTTTTCAAAAAGGGTTTCAAATTTCTAAGTTCTTCTATTTTGAAATCTAAGTATGAATTCTTGCATAAAAATGTTTTAATTATTGAAATATGATATTTTTCAATGTTAGTTAATGATTTTACGGTCAAAACTCAATGAACCCATGAATACGCAAATCCTAAATTTTTAACTTATGAAGTGGGTTTAATTTATATGATAATATAAGGCTAGAGAAGTGTTTCTTATGTCGTATTCTGAATTACCTACTACCTTTGTTCTTTATTATGATGATTTTATGGAGAATTGAGAAACAATGGAAAAACCTTTCATGAAGGATAAGTTAATCTATCTTGCTTAGTTCTTATTGAATTTATCTTATGTGTGCGCATTGTCATTATGTGCTTGAAGACATTGACATTTTACAATGTACAAGCATGATTTGCATTTTAATTCTTTTTTGGAAAATAAGTTTTTCTTTTATACGTTTTCGACTTTTTTAGAGTCGCCACTTAATTTTTTAAAGAAAATCAAGAAACTTTTTTTTTTCCTGAAGACTTAAGCAGAAAATGATTTTAAAAATTCAAAAGGGGGTTTGGAGATTCTTTTTTATATTTTAGGAAGATTTTTACAGCACCTAAAATATTCGTTAAATTGCGGTTATCTGACAACTTACTTATTTGACTAAAAATATTCAAACTTAATTTTTGAGATAAAAAATATTTTAAGTTGTTTGGAAAAAGGAAGTATTAATTTTACTATCTAAGTGAATTTCAATTTGTAAAATTAATTTTAAGCATATTTACTTCTTTGATTTAGTCGAGTCGTTATAACAAAGTGACGTCTTATGGGGGATTAGAATTTTTCTAACCTTAAAACTAATAATATGTATCAATCAGCAAGTAAATGATAAAGTAAAGAGAGAGATTGAGAGAGAGACAGAGAGAGATAGAGAGACAGAGAGATAGAGATATATATATATATATAGAGAGAGAGAGAGTTGGGTCCAAATGTGATTTCTATCCGCCTGAAATGGTATTTGGACCCATTTCACTTTGGGTTTTTTAACCTATTTAAATTTTGTCCTAAGTTCTAGCAAAATAATACAAAGATGAAGTGCTTAGGCCTAATTTTAACAAAGTACAACAATAAATAAAAAAAGTTGGCTTTTGGCCGCACGACATCAACTCTTCAGGTGACTTCATATGCTCTAATTTTGGGGGATCTTTTCATCGATTTAAAGGTTAGGAGATTCAATGGAGAATTTGAGCATTTACGGCTCACTCGAAATGCAAGAGGGGAGGCAAGAGTTCGAGGCGAACTTAGAGAGTTTTTACATGCATAAAAATGGAAAGGAACATTAGCGTACGACCTTATCAAAATGGACGGTAAAAAAGAACATACTAAATTATGCAAAGGGAAAGAATGAGACATATATACTTATAACATAATTAAAGGAAATCATATAAGGCCAAACAGAAAGCTAAAAAAATGACTAAAGAACATGGTGATAACTCCTACTAAATTAATTAGCATGGTATTTAGCAATATGCGCTAAAGTGATCAAAATCAAACTTCACTTCACTACATAAAATATTATAATGAACAATATTTTTTACGAGAATTAAGTAAAAAGTGAACCAACAAGAAACCTACAGACATTACTAGCATATGCATAAGCGCGGCAGGAACAGTAACAAGCTAAAAAAATAAACATGATAGTCAAGTCTCACATACTACTCCTTTTTTTAAAAAAAATAATACAATTGAACACCAACAAATTTAGCACTTAGAGACCACTTGAACAAAGGGATATTTTTCATCAATAAACTCATACTTAAGTCGCTAACGCATGCACATGAATGACCTTAGACTTTAAACAAGAATCTCAAAAAACTGCACATTTAAGACAACCTCGAGACAAGAGAGCGCTCATGTACAAGAAAAAAAAAAGAAAGATTAACAACAGTACTAGGATGATATTTAACTTAAACGCGAGACAATCGATTAACACACGAGAGATTTTACTAAGCAAACAAAGTAACTCAAAACTCTAGGTGACATGCTACAAGCTGCTGAAATTATACAAAATATTTATCTATAATTATCAATCAATTAGAGAAAATAAAGAAAGAGGCTTCCAATACATTAGCTAGACCTCATGTTCTGCACATATAAAGTAAGGAAAGAACTAATTAAAATTGAAATGGATTCATTGTTAAAGAAATTTGAGTGACATTAACATGAACTCAAAATCACAACAACTACAAATTCTCGTATTTAAATACAATACTCAAGAAGCCTACAAAACGGTAACTCGGGAAAAGAATATAAATAGCTAATTTCTATGTCTTTTTTGACTAAAACTTTAGTAAGCTTAATCATCCCATAGGACTTGCACAACTATAAAACTAGTCAAAATCTATCCCAACACATTAACACCTCCCTTGAATGAAAAAACAAGACATAGCTACCAATTTAAACAATGATGAAAATATCTTACTAATCTTGAAAACGTTTTAGATACATTAATAAAATAAAAAATAAACTTCTTTACAGCAAGAAATCTTCGGGACTAGTAATTGAATAACAAAGTAAGCAAGAGAACTTAATGTCAACTAACAGTCAAAAAAGTAGTTTTCAAACCAGCTTAGAATACTAAAACACTATGCTATTTATTGAAAATCAATTTTAATAAATAAATTTGCTAGGCTAAGAGAAGTCGGTCTGTACCAAAAAAAACAAACGGCTCAAGACAAGTTACAGTTGAATAGTTACACGCTAGAATGTGATCAACATAGCTAAAACTAATCAGCTAGCACCAACTAAACATGAACTAAAATATCACTAAGAACATTAGAAAATAACATAAATTTTAGGAAAGACGAAGTGGATGCTTAATCGACCATGATATAGAATAACTAAAATATAAGTAAGAACAACTAAACGGAAAGTATAGAACAACTACTAAT
The DNA here is from genome assembly GCF_036512215.1 of Solanum lycopersicum. Classification (NCBI taxonomy): domain Eukaryota; kingdom Viridiplantae; phylum Streptophyta; class Magnoliopsida; order Solanales; family Solanaceae; genus Solanum; species Solanum lycopersicum. Next base: position 52,486,088 of record NC_090808.1, read on the forward strand.
CCAACAAAAAAAAAGGCTAAGAAGAGATGTTTAACCTTTGTTGGGGCAGCGAACGGGAAAAAGATGAGCTGAGATTCTACCAACACGCTGGCTTAAATAGATTATATTTTGGGAAAATGGAGTGAAATCTGGACCAATTCGAAAACTCAAAATTTTTTCAATTCCCGATTTGCTGCAGTCTTGTCGGTTGTACGCATTTGGGATTGTTGTGCGCATAGTTGGTATTGTGTTTGCTAGAATGGGGTTCAGCTGGGTCGTTTTGGAATTGAATGTGGGCTGGGGAGGGGGCATATTGGATTGGGCCGCTGAAAGTAAAGGGAATTGAGTTTTTTTTATTAAGAAAAGGCCCAAAATCGATTTGGTTGAGATATTTGGCTATTAATAAATGAATCAATAAGCTTCTAAATTTTAACAAAATAAAATAATCGACTTGATTATAAAATAAAAATAGTGAAAAAATTAAAAATAGAATGAAATGCAAACTATTATATAACTAAACTAGCTAGTAAAATATTTTAACAAAGTGAAATCTTTCGAGTCGATTTTCGACTAATCATAAAATATACTAATCATATATATAATTATGTAAATCATATATATTATCTTTAAATTATAAAAGTGATGAGATTAATCTAAAATAACTTACAAATATTTTATACTTAGACAATCGAATTATTTCAAATCGTTTAGAATTAAGAAACTCGATGAATTATTCATGTTACGAAAGTCCAAAATTGGGTGTCAACAAGTTGTATTGTGAAGTTGTCAATGTGTGTCTTGAACATACGCTGTATAAATGAGGTATAATATGAACGTGAAGCATGATAGTGTTTGAATTTTTCTTATTGTAGCATGATTATGTGTAAAAGTCAACGTTCTGAATATGGTTGTTATGTGAGGAGTGTTCTCACATATATTCTCACACACACTTCGAATGAATGAATAAACTTAATTAATTAAAATGGGGTATTCTAGGGTAGACATCATTCATGAGTAGACATGAAGTGTCTAACACAAACCCTACTATTTCTAAGTACTCTAGTGAATGAAGAAGGTGGATTTTGGGGTGGATACTCTTCGTGAGTTTCGATGAAGTGTTTAGTAGCGACCTCCCTATTCCAAAGAGTTTTCTAAATAAAGTTTGGAGGTTGAATACTCTTCATGACGTGAGATGTAGTATTCAAAAGTAACCTCTAGAGATTAGTATATTTCGTGAGTTGCGATGTACTACTTGGTAAGACCTTAACCTATACCTAATGAATGTCTAGAATTCCATGGGGCCTTATTCTTAGCACCGAGAGGATTTTAAGAATGGGTGGATCCTCCTTGTGAGTAGAGATTGTGTAGCCAATGTAGCTTTTGAAAGAGTAATTTCATGAGTTGATAAGAGTTACCTATAATAAATCTCCTTATCCCCTAAGTATGCGCCCGCATAGGTTTAGTTATTGGAGATCCATGTAAAGACTAAGAGAATGAAACTACCTTAGGCAAGTGGGGATCCCTCGTCCGATAGGGGTTAATAGTGAGATTTCATGCCTAGAAAGGGTAGGTGGTGGAACAGGATGCTGTCTATCTATCACACAAGTACACATTTGGAAGAAGTCTTGGTGTTTCCTTATATGAAAATGTGTGGTGGGTTACTACGTTATGTTAATGAAGTAAGTTGACTTTATTTCTAATGTTATTGAAGCATGTTGATATTATTTTTTAATTTTGATGAAGTTATGTAAATGATGAATGTGATGCGTCTAGTCTAAGGTGATTCCTAAGGACCATTAAGTGGAATAAGTAGTATGGGATGCTACTTTCACATTGCACAAAGTTTAACTTTGGGGTTGTCTTGGAGGATCGTCTTCATGTGAATATCATTAATGTATGTATATTTCCTCTAGTACCTTTAGTAATACATGTTGACTTGTTAAATGAAATGAAGTATTCATATATTTAATAGTCTTAAAGATAACTTAGGTGGGTATTGTAGAGGTTGTATGAGCAGTCTCTTTATGTCTTACCTAGGTGAATCTTATCTAGGAAGTAAGTGTATACATGTTGTGCGTTTTTTGGAAAAGTTAACTTTACTTGCAGAAAAACTTTTAAAAAACATTTTTATTTCTTTTATATTATCTATACTTAATTAGGAAAAAATTTTAAAATATATTTACATATTTAAAACAAAATAAAAAAATATAAAAATAAGTTACAAGCAGAGATTTAGATGAGGTGGAGTATATTTTTAATTTATCGTATTAAACCGTTATAATTAAATTCATTTGATTGATCACTAGATTAAACCCTTAAATGCTAGAACCACTCTTCTTCTTTATCAACATTTAATAGATAATTATATAATAATATTACTTGTGCAATTTAAAAAAAACAATATATGACTCGTGTGATTTGTGAATCAACTATATAAAGTACCAATAAATCATTATATTTGAAGAATAACGAAAAGATTATAATATTATAAAATAATGACTAGTTGAATTTCCATACCTTTCCTTTAATTTATCACATTTATATGGGAAGTTTATCCAACAATAATTGCATATCTAATATAATATCGTAAGCTGTCTTTGAGAAAATAAGTCGATATGGTTTGTTTTGTGTTATATGTATCGAGAGAGGATGATGGTTAATACTGAAAACTCGAAGGTGTCCATTTTAGAGAGTTTTTCCATTTACAAGAGAACCAATGTAGGGTTTTTTCATAGTCCATTCAATATAATCCTAAGGAGAAAACAACGTTTGTTGTGGTTTTGATTTTTTTTATCGAACTTATCTCTCCAGATTTGTCTGCAAAGAAGTCATTTTTGTCTATAGCATCGGCAAATAGAAAGCCAATAGCTATATATAAATCTACTCAAATCAAATGATGATCCGACACAACTAGGGTCGAGGTTATACTTGATCTAATGGAAAAGATTCCAAATCATATAAGATTGATGTTTGAGGATAGAAAATCTGGTAAGTTGAATGAGGGATCACTAGATTACACCCTTAAATGCTAGAATCACTTATCTTCTTTATCAACATTTGATAGATAATTATATAATAATATTATTTGTCTCATTTCAAAATAACAATTTATGACTTGTGTGATTTGAAAATAAACTATATAAACTACTAATATGTCATCACATTTCAAGAATAACACAAAGATTATAATATCATAAAATAATGACTGGTTAAAATTGTCATAACTTTCCTTTGATTTTTCACATTTATATGCGAAGTTAATCAAAAAATAATTGTATATCTAATATAACCTCGTAAGCTAGATTTGAGAAGCAAAGTTGATATGTTTGGGTTTGTGTTATATGTATCAAGAGAGGTGGATGGTGATTAGTAAACACTCGAAGGTGTCCATTTTAGATAGTTTTTTCATGGACAGGATAACCAATGTAGGATTTCTCCATGGTCCATTGGATATAATCCTAAGGGGAACACGACATTAGTTGTTGTTTTGATTCTTTTTATCGAACCTATTGCTCCAGATTTGTTTGCAACGAAGTCTTTGTTGTCTATAGCATCGGTAGATGGAAAGACAATAGCGATAGATAAAATTACTCAAATGAAGCCAAGATCCGGAACAAGTAGGGCCAGGTTATACTTTATCTAATAGAAAAGCATCCAAATCATATAAGAATGCAGTTTGAGGTGTGAAAATCTGGTAAGTTGAATGAGGGATCACTAGATTACACCCTTAAATGCTAGAATTACTCTAATTCTTTATCAACATATAATAGGTAATTATAAAACGATATTAATTATGCCAATTCAAAATAACAATTTATGACTCGTGTGATTTGTGAATCAACAATATAAACTACTAATATATCATCACATTTGAAGAATAACAAAAAGATTATAATATTATAAAATAATGACTGGTTGAAATTGTCATACCTTTCCTTTGATTTCTCACATTTATATGCGAAGTTAATCCAACAATAATTGCATATCTAATATAATCTCGTAAGCTAGATTTTATAAGAAAAGTCGATATGTTTGGGTTTGTGTTCTATGTATCGAGAGAGTTTGATAATGAATACTAAAAACCGTTAAGATTTAATTCATTTGATTGATCACTCTTCTTCTTTATCAACATTTAATGGATAATTATATAATGATATTACTTATGCCATTTCAAGAAAACAATTTACAAATCATGTGATTTGTGAATTAACTATATAAACTACTAATATATCATCTCATTTGAAGAATAATACAAAGGTTATAATATTATAAAATAATTACTGGTTGAAATTACCATACCTTTTTCTTTGATTTTTCATATTTATATTCTAGGTTTATCCAACAATATTTGCATATCTAATATAATCTCGTAAGCTAGATTTGAGAACAAAAGTCAATATATGTGGGTTTGTGTTATATGTATCGAATGAGGTGGCTAGTGAATACTAAAATTGAAGGTGTCCATTGTAGAAAAATTTTCCATGGACAGGAGAACCAGTAAGCGTTTTTCCAGAGTCCATTGGATATAATCCTAAGGAGACAACGATGTTAGTTGTGGTTTTGATGCTTTTATTGAACTTATCTCTCCAGATTTGTTTGCAGAGAAGTCTTTGTTGTCTATAGCTCGACAGTTGGAAAGTCAATAGTTATAGATAAAGCTACTCAAATAAGCCAAGACCAAGCACAACTAGGGTTAAGGTTATACTTGATCTAATGGAAAAAATTCCAAATCGTATAAGATTGTAAGCACCGAGATGAGATAATTATCGTTTGATCTTGAACAGAAATTAAAATAACAAACATATTGAAGATACAATTAATGTTTCTTCGAAAGGTACTATCAATAATGAAAAGTATCAAGGTGATGCGAGAGAAATATTAAATAAAAAAAGAATGGTTGATCAACAATTGGTTGTTGCAAATTCTGAGCAAAATCGTGCAGACACTCAATTGATGTTGTTACAAGTAATATTGTTGTCCAAACAAAAACTGAATATAAAGGGATAACGTCAAGAGTTGGGGTTGCTGCGCGCCGCGAGTTTGTTCAGGCCAAAAATTAATGGAGTCAGGACACAAACTAATGGATACATCTGACGATATTGAAGATGCTAAAAATTCTCGGAAGCATGTTTTGCAAGTTGAAAACAAGTTGTACTAAAAATTGGACACAGACTGCACCCAAAAATTCAATTAGTAATTGATGCATTTCCCCGACTAGTCAAACTAATTCTCCATGTAATTTAATAGGGTGTTAATGAAAATTTTCATGACTGTGAAAAAAGACAAGATATTAGTAATGTCTCAAGATACATATTATGTTCGAATAACATTCATGCTTTATCGAACTACTAGAAATTCGTCGTTTGCCTACCACAAAAATAGTTTCAACGTAGTCGGATAATGGAATTTTACGATGACTTTTTACCTATTTTCGGTTAGTGGACATATTGAACGTCGTAAAATATTTAGCGGCTACAGTCGTCTGACTTTGCCGATTACCATAGTTGGAAAATATAAAACTAGTCCTGACCATTAAACTATCTAAATGGACGACTACAGTAGTCGAAAGAATATTAAAATAATAGTTTATTAATTAAAGAAATCTAACTACAGTTGCCATAGAATTTAAGTAATTAATTATTTAATTAATATATATTCCCACTACAGTATAAACATTTAGGTACTTTTCTGAGTAGTGTAGTTAGAGTAAGTAATTTATTAAATAAATAACTAGCTACTTTCCAATTGCTGTTGTAGGCAATATTAATTTTTTTAAGAAGTCAGGTCATTTTAAGGATTACTGTGCTAAAAAAATTGCATTTTTATGTAGAACTTTTTTTACTTGATACACCACCAGTTAAATTGTACTACCATCCATTCGTAAAAGTTTAACAATGAAATCAAACATTAAATACATTCCTAATCATTCAAATTTTTATTCAGTATAACTAAATTTAAAAATTCAAGCATCACCTGAAGAAAGTCTAATAAGTATTAAACTGTTATTAAAAACAGAAGTAAATAGTTTAAAACAAGTCTAAATCTCATAGAAAATGTTCAAACATACTAAATAAATTTCTTCCGAAGAGTGAGAAGTTGAAGCACCAAACAACAATGACAATGAATGAATTGAGGAAGGTTGTACTCCAAGTCCATGAATTTTACCTTTCTTCACACCTTCTGCCATATTTTTTTCTTCCTTATGCCATATTTATTCATATGTATCATCATATGACAGTTGTTTCGTGGAACCAGCCTCAAAGATAAGTCGTATTTCACTCCGTTCATGCAAGACTCTTTCAAATGAATCAAATCACTAGAAAACTACTATTTATGCCTCATAACATATTAACAAAAACTTTACTTTTGAGAACCAACAAACAATTCAACCATTGGGCATAGCCTCTTACAAATTAATAATCACCTCTTTAATTACTTGGGAACAAAATATCAAATAAGCAACAGAATAACAAATTTTGTTATCATTATATCCTATTAACAAATTCTATGAAAAGTTGAAGTTGTGAATTTTACATAGATCCACCCTCTTTAGTTGATAAGGCAGTAGTTACCAAGATATAGCATCAATAAATGAATTCTGACATTGAGGATCAGAAGCAACAACAATATCAAATGAAATGGATTAGTGGAGTGCATTATAATGGAGATAAAATAGAGCATGTGTTCAAGGTGGTAGTGATTGATCTTTATTCAATCCAAAGTGATAAAGGCTCATATCGAATTCTTATCTAAAGAGAATTGGTATTTGATTTACATATGAAGGCTACATAATTGGATTTATAACCTTATCTATTACTTGTAAAAAAAAATTATACTTGGGTTGTCTTTTCCTTACAGTTCACAAACATCAAGTTATAAATAAAATCCTTCCATGCTAGTCACTAATGTCCATAAAGAGTAAGAAATGAAGAGCTAGCCCGTGCATGCAACATAAGAATGTTGTCTTAGATAAATATCCCAGTCCATATTATTCATGTAAAAATACCTTTTGACCTTAAAAAACTTTTAAGAATATCTTCTCTAAAAAAATAATAAGATATATAAACTTCTGAATCAGATGAGTTCTCGAGTTCTGGATATACTTTTGTGTGATGATATTCGTAATTATGATCCTTCATAGTTTTGATAGTTTGTTTTCCTTGAATAGATCCTTTTGACAGTCTTCTATGTTGCAGCGAAGATTCCTTTATATTTGTCCCCCTTTCTTTATACAACAATCACGTCTAACACCTTTTGAATATTTGAGTCTTTGGTTCCTTCAAGAAGGTAATATGTCTACTGTATTTCGAGACATATTTCCTTCACTGGATCACCAATGACACCTAAGTTTGTAAGCTACAAATATTGGAAAGGTGTTGACTTGTTTGTTGTATTAACAACGGGATAGAAATACAAAGAAATATATTCTTTAAAGTAGAAAACTATCCAACAGATTTATTTTAGGGAAAGCAAATATCAGAACTATGATGGATCAAAATTACGCTTATCATCACACAAAAGTTTATCCAGGCAAACACATCATTGATTATTTGGTTATTTTTTCTTATGAGTGATAACTTCCAATTTTTTCAAGGTTAAAATGCATTTGTCATGAATATAATTATTTAAGACAACATTCTTGTGCTGCATCTGTCAGCGCCTTATGAACTTAAGGTCACAAACATCTAATCTTCCTTTCTTCCTCTTTATGGTCATCACTGACTTTCAAGGATGAACAGTCACTATTACTTGAAAGTTTGTTAATTATAAGGAAAAGAAAACCCAAGTGTATAATTTCTTCATATATTAAAAATATTTCAATTCTCCTCCAATGATTTATAAAACAAATGTAGAATTGCATTAATTTGATGCTATTTCGAACTTATTTTTGGGCTTATGTCTGTGGAATTAGTTTTGAGAAGTAAATAAGAATTATATTTAACAGAAAATATGGTATTACGCAAGTTTTGTGGTGAAAGACTCAAGAGATGCAGTTGCATTTGAGAGACAAATAAACTCTTGAGTTATAGTGAAACACTTCCCAAAATATATGTGGAATGCAGCGATAGTACCAAATGTGTGCCACAATAAAATTAAGGGGGACATGTGCCACTATTCCCTGGAAGTGGGATGGTAGAAGTAAGATGACGTCTATAGTTTATTTGCTACACAATAGTTAAAACATTTTCTACTTGCTAATTATATATCTATAGTTTTGATATTGATTTTTAAAAATTATGTTTGAATTATAATGAAACAGCTCAATCCCAGATGGGATAACTTAAACCATTAAGATTAAAATAGGGTACATGAAGTTAAACCTCTTTTTCCTCCTAATTTTCTCAACAATAGCTAAACTCGACATTCGATAACATCATTTTCGCTCTTAATTAATTTTATGTTTATCCAATTACATTTAAACTCTCTCAAGTTACAAGTGTTTAATTGTGTAATCAAAACCCTCAAAGAACCATAATGAAGATTTGAAATTATACAAAATCATTCACAAAGAATTGATACAAAACAATAAGATAATAAATGAAAATTGAAATCGAACATCGAAACATGAAAATAATACTTGGAATGTTCCAGAAGGGAGTTTTAACATAGATTTGGGGGAATATTCAAGAAGGGGTTTTTCACATCGATTTGGATTACGCAGATCAGTACAAGTTGTTACGAAAAATTATATTTTGCAGTCCTTAATTGGTTGGTGCTCCGGCACCGAAAGATGAAGGCGACAAACTTTCTACTCCTCTGAGAATGTCGACAATGTAAGAGTGTTTGAAAATGACTGAGTTAAGTATTTTATTCTTAAGCTTCAATCAAATGCTTTTAGAATTTTCTTACTTTCTATATCCTTATTTTAATTCCTCTCCTATTTATTCTTTTCAAAAATGGAATGAAGGCAAATCATCATTTCATTTAAAATTGTGGCACCATCAATGATTAAAAATGTGTTTTTCATTTTCTTTTAAAGTTCATTAATGATCTTCATTTATTATGGTGTGGTTTTAAATCAAATGGTGAATTGTATTTATTTAAGTTTGAAATTGAAGAAAGAGGAAAAAAAATAAATTTGGAAAAGTGAAAAAAAATGATAAAAGCTTTTGATTGAGGTTTTGAAAATGAAAATTCTGCCTAAGTCTCTCTCAGTCGGTATTGACACTTCCAGAGGAGTAGGAGCTACATTGTCGGCATCTTCTGATGTTGGAGCATCGACAAATAATGATTCAATTATGTAATATGTTGAACAACTTGTACTTGATCTCCACAATTCTTTTATTCGTGAAAACAGTTCTCTAAAACATTCAAAGGTTTATTCTTCTAATTTAGAGGCTTACCCTTATGTTTCGTTTACTTTCATATCATTTTATTATATGTCTTGATTCATCATGGCATGATTCTGTATAATTTCAATTCTTGAATATAATGAAGTTAGGTAAAATTGAGGATTCTGATGACTATTTAACGCTAGTCACACTAAAGTTACATAACTGGTTAACTAAAAAATCACCATTATTCTACTTGATAAAACTGGACTAATGAAACTTTTAAACTCTACCATCTCCGATCTCTGGGAAATCATAACTATAATTTCTTCATGTTGAGCAATTGTTCAATAAAATTTTGTTTTCACTGTAACAATACAACTTACCTAGTTTAGCTACATCTAGCAAAATGAATTTGCACTAACATGGGTAGGAATGTAACATTCTCATGTATATGTGGGAAAGATCAAACTTTAGCTATATTTATTATATATCTTCGAACAATATTGATCATGTTTCAAACTTGTATCACGGTAGAATCAAACATTAATTCATACTGAACTAACAATTTACAGATAGTCTATGTGCCTATTGAAGATTTTTGTTATAATAAGTGCATAAGACAATCCCTAGAATCAAACTTTTAATATCTAAACAACTTATCATTGATTGTTTTATATTTTTCCTCTACTCTGGCATAAACCCACAATTTGTATCAACATAAATATTAAGCAGGGACCCAAGTCCCAACCTAAATGTCATGTAGATTATGTCTTGTAATCGGATTCTCATTGTCTAGTCGTATAAGATCAATAAATTTTCTATACAAATAACAAAAAAAAAAGATAGAATGGGTATCAACTTAATTAACTTTAGATTAGTCTCTGTATTGACTCTTTACTTTGTTAAATGAAAATACATTATTTAACAAAAAAATGAATAACATTTTTGTCAAACACATTTAAAAAGGTAGTGTCATAATCATAGGGATATTTTGATTTCCTAAGTTAACGTTGAAGTTGATGAAGACACCGGAATTGTAAGATCGTGATGTACTTGAGATATTGTTCCACTGCGTTTGACACAGTGTGTGTTAGGAGTAATTGCCTGCCAATATTTTAGGCGCCTCTCCAACAACGTTAATTCTTTTGGAGTGATTTATAAAAAACACAGTGGAAAGTATAAAAAACAAAAAACAAAACCAATACAATGCAGTACTAATAAGACCAAAAATAGAAGATGAATTGAGAAGCCATGATTTTTTTTAGGAAAAGCAAACAACAACAACATTCATTCCAAGGGCTTCCCTATGAAACCTTATTGACGTGAAGTTTCTAACATTTCCTATTATTAATGGTAGAGTTGAGTAATGAATTGTACTAAGTTTAATCATCATCTAATTCGAGGGAGATAAAACCTACCTAGTATAGAACATTCAGGTTGTTTAATTAATATTGTATACTATTAAATTTAATATGCAGTTACGTATCAGATTGTTTCTTTTTTAGAAATAACTCACAGTTTTTAGTGAAAATTAACAAAAAATTAAAAAATATAAGAATCCATGAGAGAATCATAAAAGACAAAGACTGCAAAAATATTTGTTTAAAAACACTACGAAAACTATTACTTTCCTTTCAATCTCATTTAATAGGAATTTTGATTTTTGTTTTCTACTAACGAATAGACGGTCCCTTTTTAATGAGTCATTTTTGTAAGTTGTTTATTATGTGTCAGATTTTTGTACCAACACTATAACATATATTGACACTAATTCGACAGAAGGGCTAAATATAATTGAACTCCCTTCTACAGATTCTTCTATTGTCATACTAGAATACTTAATTAACCAATTAAGAAGTCGAGCTTTTTAACTATTTTAAGACAAAAAGAACACAAATCAAAATCATCAATAAGAAAAAATATAATGAAATAAAAAAATGACAAAATGAACTCATTTATCAACCCAACTAAAAGTCTCTCTCCTTATAAAATTAGAATTGCCTTAACAAAATATGCCAACAAAGTAATAAATTAATATTTTAAGTATATCATCTTCTCAGTACTACCGCCTTATTTGATATTAATGATGTGTTAGTAGATTGATTTGCATATTCACATATAATATTAAAATATAAAAGAAAACATTGATTTTTTGATATTATATATCAGTTCACTTTAAAATGGGAACCATAATCGAGTTTCACAAAGATTGGAAAAAACAACTATCTTCTTTGACCCCTTTGGTCACTGCATTCTCAAACTCAATGAAAGACCACACTTTATAAACCTCAATCAAAAGGTTTGAAGACCTATGCAAAATAGATATTTGTGCAAACCTGAAACGGTAAAATAAAATTAAATGCAAATCAAAACAATTAACCAAAATATACTAGATAATTGCAAGAACAATTTGAGAAGGAGCTTAGAAAGTTAATGTAAAAATAAAGCATTGAGAGAGTTCCTTTTGACTAATTTTGTTACGTTAAAGCGGTTTTGTTACCTGCACAATAGCGTACAATAAATGTGTTTATTAAGTTTGTTTGAACTTCATAGCATGAGAAAAAAGAATGAGAGGAATGGAATACCTTCTCATAGCCCCCTTGTAGTTAGATTCTAAAAACATCATTGTCAACTTCCGATTGATTTGTAATTGAGAGGAATAAAATCTACAATTATAATGGAAAACTTTTCTAAATACCTGTAGGCACGAAGTGCTAGTATCAAATGAGGTACCAACATAAGGGGGTCAAATCCTCCAAATTTTCCCTCTTCTTGAAAAGGAAAATAAAAGTAATAAGATATTTGACTTTGTTTTCCTTTTTTTTCCAGAAGAGGGAAAATTTTGAGGGATTAGATCCCTTATTATTCTAGAGTTAATTCATTTCTTCAGATGCACATGATTTCTAAGGTATCACTCCATGTTGCGATTCCAATATTTCTTATATCTGTTCAAACACGCATTTCTTCAATGATTATTGATTACCCTTTCTTCAAACTTCACCATTAAAATCTAGGAATATAAGGAAACATTTCAAACAAATTTAAAACAAATTTAAACACTGATTATCAACAACGATCTTTAAAATGAAAAAGCGAGTGAAAAGACTAAACAACACAACTTCATGTAATTAATTAAACACCACCTAATTCAAAAAAATTTAAGCCAAAATAAACCTCTATTTTTGAGCATTGAGATGAAAACAAGAGACAAGATCTAAAACTAACAAAGGGTGATAAACAATGAAGTTAAATATAACACCTTTATTTAGTGAATTCCAATACGTATACTTAATCGCTAAAAAAACTAAACCCAACACTTCACATTAAAAGAAGAAGGAATACGAGTGTTACCTTGTTCTGGGCAGCGACTGGAACTCAATCCTGGACGTGACAAATTCCAACCCCACTCCGACTCAAAATAGTTCCGAATTAATAAAACATCAATGACGAAAATAAAAACACCCAAAAACATAGAGAGGTGTTCTATTTCTTGCCTCCAAAAAAACCTTCCCTGAACAGTAAGGGTGACGGGGTATATATAGCACAAACTCTGGGTTGAAATAAAGGGGAAAACGATGTGGGATTCTGGAAATTTTCAAATTCATAATAGGGTCTTGGATCTTTTAATGTGTAATGGGTTTATATAATGTGGGACAAAATTTTGGGGTAAAGGTTATATAATGGTCCAAATATGTACTAAATAAAGTCCATGAAGAGAGTTTCAAAGGGAAATGATATGTATTGGAAAGTCAACTAATTACTCAAGCTTCTTAACTGTAACAACATAAAAATTATTATTTCAAATGGAAAGATCTTACTTAAATTGTAAGTTTAAACAAAATAAGTTGCATAGTTAATTAAAGCTTTGTTTTTTGGTAAATCAATTTACTAACTATTTATTCAAATTGAAAAAATATATAAATCTATATATTTTAAATATAAAGATATATAATGCATATGAAAAAGTGGAAATAAGTGTTTTGGAAGATAATTTTATATTATTTTTTAATTTCAAAAAACTTTATATCCCATTGTTCAATATTTAAGAAGCTTAAAAATTAATCAAATCGTGGAGGGTCAAAATTGGGTGTTAACAGGCATCACCACTATACCATATATTAACGCTACTTCACAAGAAAGCCTAAATAAATCAAACTCTCTAATAGTCTTCTTCTACTATTCTTAATTTACCCATTAAGAAATCGATCTCTTCAATAATTTTATGACAAAAAGAACAGAGATGAGGAAATGAAAATGACAACATGAACTCATATATCCACCTATAAAAAAGACTACCGGTAAAAGATTTTAAATTGTCTTAACATTATATGACAATAAATTAATAAAATTATTGTTTGAGGAATATCACCTTCTTAGTCTTACCCCCTTATTTGATTTTAGTTGTAACCGATTGATTTACATATATGAGCACATAAAAGTAAAAAATAAAAAATAATAAAAAGATTGATTTTAGACATTTAAATCAGTCCACTTCAACATCAAACAAATTAAACTATCTTTTTTTACCCCTCTGGTCACTGCAATTCACAAAACCAATCAAAGATAAAAACTTTAAAAATAATTCACATCGCTATATGTAACTCTTAATCAAAAGTATATCATCCGTACATTGGTTATTTGACGCACGTACTAGATTAAGTCATAACCTCTATAAATTGGTCCTCCCTCCATTCACCCATTCGGGTTATCACATATTCTCTACAATAATTCAATCGTTAACGGTTGTGATAACATAAAGTTAGGGAAAGGAGGTAGAAACCAATTTACAACTAACGCTTCCGTTTTTCTCTTTGATGATGTCTTCCTCATCAGGTATGTACTCCTAACGATCTCTATGTAAGATTATCGTATTCAAGATCCTCATATTATGTATCCAAGTATTAAATCTTATATCAACAATATAAACTACTAATATATCATTACATTTGAAGAATAATGATAATCTAATAATATTACAAAATAATGACAGGTTGAAATTATCATACATTTCCTTTGATTTCTCACATTTATATGTGAAGATGATTCAACAATAAATGCATATCGAATATAATCTCATAAGCTAGATTTGAATAAAATTATGTATAGGTAAATTTACTAATATCCTACAAGCTAGAGAGATTATTCCTATTATATCTTCAACTCAAATAAAACATTTCAAAATAAAATGAAAAAGAAACATAGTAATTAAAAAAGGAAGAATAATCTCAATAATTGTCCAATTGATGAATAACGGAATATAAATATGCAAAATGTGATATTTGAAATTTAAAAAAAATCATATTTATCAGTAACTAATATAAATGGCAATTTATGGACGGAAATTGCCATATATCCAATCGAATTAAGCCTTTACCCACTTTGGGAAGTTGACAATGAGAAGAGTAAAGGTCTTGTTGACTATGAGAGGAGTAAAAATACAAATTAATTAATCATGAACATTAATAAGAATAGAAAAAATAATTATAAGAATTTAATATGAAGTAAACAATCAAAAACGCACTAACAAAAAATTAATTAAACATTTATTGATTTAATATCAACCAATGCACGTTGTGACGCTTTCTCCAGCTAACATGTGGTGAAGGGAGAGATAATGATATGTTATGTGGTATCACATCCTAGACGTAGATATGATGATTGTTGGTGTAGTAGATGCACTTAGGGCCGACTCTATAAAATTGGGGGCCTTAAAGTCAAACCTTAAATAGGGGCCTAATTATTATTTTATTTTATTTTCAAAAAAATAATAATAATGTGCTATATATATATTTAAGGTCAAACACATAAACAGATTCCTAAACTTGTTGGATTTTTCCCCTAAGGTACATCAACTATGCTATTTCCCTATTGAATCATTGAATAATCCATAATTTTTTCCTTTTAAACACTGTTGGCTAATAGTGGAATCAGATTTTGTGAGGGGTATTGGTAGGAGATACACATGTTGTTCCAGAACTCATTTATGCCTTCATATATTATTTCCACACTTGTACAATGTTACTGATTTTTGGAGAAAAGATAAAAAGGAATAAATCGTGAAGATTCGCTTACAGGGAGGTCGTTTTCTTCTTGTCAGTGTCGCACAAATATTTTTTCTTACTACACTCCTCTCACTTCTTAATTAGTTTTGCATATAATTGTGTAACCCTATTTATTTATTTTAATATATTTGTGACAAATACTATTGGATTTTTAAATAAAGTATGCACTTAGCCGTTAGCTAATAACTAAAATTAATTATTTTAAAACACCCGTAATTAAACAATCCTAATTAACAAATAGCTGAAAAATTTCCGACCTAACTTCACAAATTGATCAAAACTGACTCCGGCCAATACCGAGATGGGTAAAATGGTAATATTATAAAAATTTCTAAAAATTACCTTCCGGGTCCGGGTGATTACATATATAAATATTACTAAATCAACATCTCTTTCATCCTTTTATGTTTAAACTTCTAAGCAAAAGATTGAGATCAGCTTAAATATATATAGACAATTTTTCCTTTAGGTGATGCAGACAAAAAAGAATTTGAGATCTCAATGAAAAGCTATAATATTGTGTCAAAAAGTTCTTGATCAAGAAACTGTCGATCTATTAGCATTCTCTCCAATACCAGGGAGTTGGCTAACAAAGATATACTCCATCTCAAACATTCTTCATATAAAATTTTCTGGCTTAACTTACTCGAGGTGATCAAATGTCTTGTCCTATAAATATTCAAGTTCAAGTTATTCTTCAATATCACTATATACAATCTTCATAGAAAACCTAAAAAAATATAACACAAAGTAAACTCTCAGATCATTGAGATGCCAAAAAAATACGAAAAATAACACATATACGAAAAAAATGAGAGTTAAGGCACTACAAACATTCATATCAAAATATTTCATGTTTGGGAAGCTTCCTATTAATGAAAGGACACACGAACGCTCATCTGATTTCACTAACAAAATGTTATGTAGGTAAAATTATTTAATGTTATCAGGATTGAAGGGAAGCTTTGTTGGTGCTTCATATACTTCTTCAACTTTAAAGAAGAATATGAAGGACTAACAAGGTTTCCGTTTAATCCTAACAATGTCAAACGATTTTATCTTTTCGAAATTTTTTGTTGGTGGAATCATATAAACTTTAATATTCTCTTTGCTTAATAAGAAGTTTCCTATATTTGGAATATCTCGAAATGTAGGTTTGGAGTATTTTGAGTCTCTTTTTCCATAATTATTGATTACTTATCGCTGTTTTGGGATCTAATTTGAGAGTCAACTTCTTGTTATGTTTCTTAGATTTTGTATGAAGGTGATAGTGATACTGAAGAATCATTTTAATTCCAAAGTTTCTCGGATATGACATTTTAATCCTACCTTTTGTTTCAGATTTCTCTTTGTTTTATAGATCTCAACTTACAAAGAAAAATAATGAATATTTTCATCTAGTTCAAGTTTGCAATTACTAAAATATTTTTATATTTGTGTAATAAAATAAATAAACATAAGAAGTTGTTTAAATTTTTAGATTTAGAACATCAAATCAACAATTTTACTGTATTAAAATTCAAAAATCCTAAAAATAGTATGTAATATAATGCTAATCGAAAAATATATATTTTTTTAAAATAGAAAATTAAATTTTGAATAACTTTTATTAGAGTTTTAATCATAAGGCTTTTTTTGGACTCTTTCAAATCTTTAACGTTAACAAGAATAAGCAATCTAGCCTTTAACTATTTAGATGAATTTAGAATATGATTTTATACTTTTAAGAAAAGCAAATAGGTTCTATACAGGCATATCACGATTTGTAAACATTCGTCAAGGATCACAAATTAGCCAGATCATTTTCTCTTAGAATGTTCCTGAATAGACAAAAAGATAAACTTAAAACTGATGTTAGAATTTACAAATATTAGTTATAGAAAGAACAATAGAATAAATCATATTGAGAAGAACAAAAAGGGCAAACTTGAGAACAAAATTGAGGATATAATTTGTTGTTGATTTACCTATAATCATTGGTGAAATGGAGTGGAGTGAAAGCAGGAATGACGAATTGACACAATTTTTTTTTATTATACTAATAATGAAGCCTAGAAAAAAAAAATTTCGAGGAAGAATGGGGGAATTTTGTTCCTTTGTTTTCAAGACTACTATGTGTATTGAGTTTCTTACTTCACATAGTACCTTTCTCTGTACATTCTATACTTCTGCTAATGACAGGATTTATATAGTCGAATCTTGTATATATTTTATGCTCTTATTTTTTTTTAGATTAATAGACATTTAATTCTTTTTTGATCTTTGACTAGATGTATAGTTTTATTATTTTTGTAGTACGACAAACGATTTGTGTACATTCTACACTTTTATCATTGACTAAATATATGCACGTTAAACCCTTCTTTGACCTTTTACTAGATATACTAATATAATTAATGGTAATTTTTCATTCAAGTATCAAAAGGCTAAAATATAATGTTGTTGTACTATAATTAATGGTTATTTTCCATTCAATACCAAAAAGCTCTTTATATTTTATTACTGATATTTTTTCTTTTAGTACTAAAAAGCTCTTTTCATTTCCATAAGTATTTTGTGTGAAAAACTCTTTTTCCAAGAGAGTAAAAATTATGATCTTTCTCTGTATATGATTATTCTAAAACTCTTCACTATGATCGAGGTCAAACTCCAAATAAGTTTCTAATTGTCCTTTGTAACACCTTAAGAATTGTTTCCTATAGTTTTGCTCTATTCTCTTAATATTCAATAGCGCTACATTATAAATGAATTCCTAAACATAAACAAGACAACACCTGTAAAAATCTAAATGTAGTATCAATCAAGATCTTATCTTCAAACTTCTCCAAATAAAAAATTAGGCATCAAAAACTAAAATACCCCTACATAACCAAACTACAATAATCAGACTTCACTGTAATAATCTTGTTTGTTTCAGCAATAATGATTGGTTGTTTTACACCTATAACAATAATGATTGGTTGTTTTACACCTATAATAATATTAGTCCAGTTAAATAATATAATTTGACTGTTATAGCAAAAATTATTCAAAAAGATATTAAATTATATAATTCAAAATATCATAGATATGTTGTTCTACTAATTAAAATTTAATATAATTTCAATAAACTAACTAAATAAATAAACTTATGTAGATTTGTTCCCTAATAGTCGTGTTAAATTTCATTTAAATTTAAATTCTTTCAAAATAGAAAATTTCTATGTAGAAAACTTTAATTAAGTGTTTATACATAAATTTTAAATAATAATGCTAACTTCATCACACTTTGTATACAAAGAAAAATCTTGATTGATCTCAATTGAACTAAACTTTCAACTTCAAAATATACATTTAAACATCTTAATTTGGTTTAAGTTGACTTCATTATCCTAGAAAATGCACATCTGGAATTGACCCTCTTAAATGAGTATGTAGATGTGCATTTTAGAAATTATTCGTAAACACACTTATATTAAATTGAAGTATCTTGATGATCAGTGGCACAACTATAGTCTGAAGAACACCTTTCTTTCGAAAATTACATTATATATCCGTCAAATCTTACTTTATATTGATATATATAAAATATCTTAAACACTAGCAAAACAAATGGATACCTACAACACAATGATATATATATATATATATATATATATATATATATATATATACATATATGAGACTTGCTAGCTATCAGATTCAATTGATTGATTGTTGTAAATTTTTTTAAATGCCTAAATTTGACGTGAACTAATTGAGCATAAGCTTGGTGACAATTGAATGTAAAAGTATACAAGGGATGTAAGATTGAATCTAGAGTTACTTTTTTATTTAGTTTTATTATTCAATATTTGACATCCTTCATTACATTTCTTATTATGTCACTATGAATGTCTAGACACATCTATTATTAGTTAAGATTAAATATACCACTTGCTTGTTGTTATGCATGGCAATCAGAAAAGGAAATTATCACAGACATTGGCAGTTGGCTTATGAAAAAACTTTATAAAACAGAAACAGATCAATCAGAAAATTAATTGATTTTTTTTTATAGAAAAAACATTCTTATAAATGCAAAGGATTCAAGCATAAAATCATACATATCAGAAAATAACATAATAAACGTACTTTTATTTCTACATTACATATGATTAATTCATAAAATAAAGTTGGTGTACATTTAGTGTAATTTTCTTTTTATGAAAAAAGACAAATTATTGAAATATACATGAGAAAAACTAAATACAAAACTGTTGATTAAATACAAAACTGTTGATGTTATGTCCGTCCTTTATTTGTTCGCTTATATAAAAAAGTAAATACATGTCATAAGATTAACTTTAAAAATGTTGGGTTTATGATCCAAAATTAAAGGTGTTCAATAGAGAATTGACACACCTAATTAATGATTTTGTTATTCACCTTGTACCATAAAAATAATATAGTAGTTTTGCTTTTTTAAAGGAGAAAAGTCATAAAGTGACATCTGAACTTGTTCCGGATTTTTAAAAAGACATCTTAATTATACAGATGTCCTATTACCCCCCCTAAACTATTCCGAACTTATATTATTACATCATTATTGGATCAATTCTAATCATTGTGTGACACATGTTAATTCAATTTGAAATATTATTTTTTTAATTTTAAGTTTTTCTTTATTTTATTATCTTACTTTTTGACTTATTTTAGTTTTATTATTTTTATTTTAATATCATTTCAACTTTTTTATTGATCTTCCGTCCCAACTATCAAACTTTCTCCATTTTCTTTCTCTTTTCTTCTTCTTATCTGGTCAAATTTATTACTTTCCAAAATTTTACTATTTTTTAGACTTTGTTGAGTTATTGATAACAAAACTAATTATATTTCTAAGAAAGATAAAAAATTTGAAGGTATCATCATTTAATTTATCTCATTTCCATATAAATTCAAAACTAGAAATGATAATTTTGAAAGCATAAGGATTCTCCGAAAATTGAATAATTTTAATTAGAATTTGGATTAAAAACTAAATAATGTCTACTAATCATCTTGAAATCTAATGGGTTTATCACATTTTTCGAAATGTATTAAAATATCTAGATGTAATTTTAAAATTAAATAGAGTTAAACTAATAGTAGAATAAAAGAGAGATGGAGTTGTGGTCAAAATTGACATTGAAAGTTAAAAGTCAATGAAGATGACAATGAATTATTAAAGAAGAAGGAAGAAAGAAAAAGAAAACAATAACAAGGAGAAAAATTTAAAATAATTAAAAAAAATAAAAAATAAATTATATAGTAAAATTCTTGTAAAAACAAAATTATACATTTTTTGTTTGTTCACGCTCTTTAAGAGAGTGTATTCATTCTCCATGCCAGGTGGACAAAAAATGGAATAACATCAGTTCAGGATTGTTTGAGAGGGTAATAGGACACTTGCATAGTTTAGTTGTCTCATTGAAAATTCGGGATAACTGCAGGTGTCACTTTATGTCTTTTCTCTTTTTAAATCTATAAAGTAGCTAAAGACATGTCATTCACAAAGAAATTTGTAGCTAAAAACATGTCATTCTGAAACAATATATATACTTTTTTTAAAAAAATATCAAGTGACAACTAAATTTAATCGAATTTTCAAGAAGATATCTTAACTATACGGGCGTTCTACTCAGGGGTGGAGCTACAGCCCGTGAAGGGTGGTCAACTGACCACCTTTTGTCGGAAAATTAAATCATATGCATAGGCAATATACTTTGTGTTATTTCGTTATATAAATATATGCACACACTAAATATCAGTGGAGGTTGATAGTCTAGTTGTAAGTGTGTTCAGTTCAGTGCAAAATGTCTGCAGTTTGATTCATAGTGAGGCTAATGTACAATAACCATTTTTAAGTTTAAAGAAAAAAATGAGAAATGAATATGCAATTTTTTTTCAAACCCACTTACTATTAATAAATAAATTGCACACCCAGTACCTTAAAAAATTTACTCTACCAATTTCGAACACCCTTGACAATCTTGAACTGATATCATAACATTATCTTTTGTCCATTTCACATAAAGATATTGTGCACTCTCTTAAAGAGAGTGAGCAACCATATATAACTAATATAAATTAATTTTCGGGTTAAATAAATTGTTAATTCACCATAATTCTTTTATATACTTTAAAAATTGTGAAATGTTATGGCTATAAAAACATTTTGGAACTAACAAATTCATAATTTTTGTTTCAACATCTAAAGTAGGAATTCACATTCAAAATTTGAAAATGAAGATAAAAATTGAGATAG
The DNA here is from genome assembly GCF_036512215.1 of Solanum lycopersicum. Lineage (NCBI taxonomy): Eukaryota > Viridiplantae > Streptophyta > Magnoliopsida > Solanales > Solanaceae > Solanum > Solanum lycopersicum. The sequence continues at coordinate 52,507,669 of NC_090808.1, forward strand.
AAGGAATAATATTTATCGTTACAGACATGCATGATGCATAACTTATGCAGCTATTTAATATTTGCGTACACCAAGGCCATGTGTAGATATAGGATAGTCACTGCTAAAATAAACTAAATTTTCCATGAAAATTTGAAAAGGGTCAAAAGTATTTATGAACTATGCGAACTAGATTGTTTCTGTCTTCTGTTATATTTTAGGATTAAAAATACTCCGTCATTATTACAAGAGATCACAAATACCTCTCAAGAGTTAACACTCAAAACTTTTAATGACGTGGCTAGCCATATGAACTTGTCCCTCCACTTAAGCTGCCAATTAAGGGAGGGACATTAAAAGACTAGTCTTTGTTCTTTTTATATTACTATTTTCATTCATTTTTTAATTGTCATAGTTTTCTTTTACTACACTAGTTCACTTATAATTGTCATGATTTATTTTTTAGAGTCAAATTTTAGAAATTTTGACTATATTTTATGTGAATTTTTCATCATTTTGGTATGCAAAAAAATTTCAATTTATAGTACCTTTGTTATAGCTTTTTAATATTTAAATTATGTTTTAAATATCAAATTAATGTAATCTAATTTAACTTTGAAATTAGTCAAATTGACTGTCTAGAAGCGCAACATGACAAATAAAAATAGACGGAGGGAGTAATAACTTTGACTAAGATTTTATGATGTACTTTTTCATCATATTATGTAAGAAATTAGAATATATAGTATTTTCGTATAGCTTTGGCACTTTTTTTTTAAATAACGAATTAATGTATTCTAGTTTAATTTTAAAAATTAGTAAAATTACCTTTTGATAAATATGACATAACAATTAAAAGTGGGCCCTGGAAGTATATTTTAAGGAGAGAAATAAGTAAAAATATACTTTTTGTAGGTAAAATTATTAAATAATTTAAACAAATATCCTTTTTGTTTCTTACAACTTTGATTTTTTTAAAAAATCATGTCAGAAAACATAAATTAAAAATTAATTAAATAGGTTTGACAATGCGTAGGTAAAATATTTATAAAAAGGTGACTTTGAGGTTATGAAAAAGAGTTGACTGACTTTCTAAGAAAAACTTCTAGCTGAGGGATCTTGTGAGATATTATCTTTTTAATGTTAATGAGTATATGTATATTTTTCATTTTCTCTTTACTAAATTTAGGGATAATTTTGGAGACCTCCTCAAGATATGATTCAATTACAGTGTACCTCTAAGGGCGAGGCTACCCAAGGGGCAACACTGTCAAGCTACACCCCTTCACCGAAAAATTACATTGTATATATTTATTTGACATGACGTTTTACAAAGAACGAGAACTCATTGACAAAAATAGAAATGGAGAAGAAAAAGTATTCACACTCATATTACTGGTTGAAGCGACATAAGCAGAAAATATAAGAATGCTCTAATTATACATCAGAACTTGCTTCCCGTTTGGTATGCGATATGATATCATGATATTGAATTATGAAATGCTATCATGATATTTAATCATGAGATGAAATTGAAGTTTTATTTGTGTTGGTGTGAAATTTTATATTAATAGAAATATATATTGTATGTTACATTATATATCATGTTATGTCTATTGATGAACATTACAGTTGTGCCTCTTTACTCTCATCAATTGTGGAAGAAAGTGATTGTTAGTTTTTAGCAAATTATGTAACCACCAACTCTTCATTTCATCCATTATTCTATATTTGTGTCTTGTAACTTACGTTACATTGGAGCCATTCATTTGGCAAATTTATGATCCACTATCTCCTATTCATTGCAAGAAAGAATTCATCACCTATAAATTTTGTAGTCTTAATTTGTGTTTGGATACAAGAAGAAACAAGAGAAGTACAAGAAAATATAGAGTGCGAAAGATGAGTAGTATAATATTGAGGTTTGTGTAGTGAAAGAGAGATTTGAGACACACAAAGTGTTCTAAGTCTTTAACTATATTCACTATACAAAAGAGAGTTTTATTTGTTGAAGGAATGTTTTCTTTTGTGGAGCTTTGGACTCTTCAACTAATCTAGAGTTATTTGAGTTATACGCTCTTGTTGAGCTCTTGTATCGAGGAAAAGTCAAGAGTTATACTACTGGACCATTGTATATTAATCCACAGTGGGCTTGAATCTCCTTAAATAGAGCGAGATATTCGTATTTCGGCCTAAAGATTTGTTTGTACATTTTTGTTAATTTTATGTCAACTGTAGTTTATTGTATGTGTTGTATATTACACCAACAATTTTAAGGAGATTCATGTTTTGTTACTTTTGAAAAAATATGGATATGAAGATAGGGATCACAACATCTGTCATGCTCTGAGCTACCCCTGATACGTGGACACGGAACCTAGGACCATAAGTGATCCCAAGATAACCTTGCTGACATTATCATGAGCATACTAAAGATAATAAAATTAATGCGGAAGCTAAATCATAATTTAAACTTAAAAGATGGGGAGTACCCATATTTTATAACTCAGATAAATGAAATATTGATGAGTTTAATACAAAGAAGTTACTAATTCAACACTAAGCTGAAAGTATCTATGTCTAAAATAAGCCTCTAAATGACTAAGAATAATGGGACATGCCCCTACTAAGCCTAGCGAAAATTGAAACTAAAGGACTAAATAATGAAAAGTAACTCATGACTATTGTCCTCGGCGAATCAGGACTCACCACTCAATCTGCTGAACTAAAAATAGGAAATCGATCTAAGCGTGATATTGATGCAGCGAACCTGAACCTACATCACGAGAAGATGTAGCTCACATATGTGTTAGTACTTGGAAGGTATGTCGAATGTAGGATAAAATAAAGATGAAATAAAACATAACTGAACAAGTACAAAAAATAACAAGTATAATAATATGAACATCATATCTATTAACTGAATGCAATAACTAATTTATAACATGCTGAAACAGAAAACTAAATATACTGATAAATGGTCAATGCAAGAGAGTCTTAGTAAACTGTGGGACCTACTAATAACCGATAATAAAGTAACATGATCTAAATGTGGAGTCCGATATATACACCCCATCGAGAGGACCCCATATACCCTGTCAGAAGAATAAAGACATGCTGACGTGATCACTAAACTAATTTCCCATAGAGGGGACTTACAACCTAATTGGCTAGTAGTTCTCGGACTAATTAGGTATGCTGAACCATAGTCCAGCTCGCTATTTTTCTACTCCCAATAAGTTATATTTACCTGATTATGACTAAGATCCTATAAATACTGGATATCTCAAAATGTATTATGCAAACTGAGAATGCAACGTTTAATCTTATAATTATGCATTAATAACTAAGGCATGTATAATTGAATAACTGAAATATTTGACCTAGCATGTGTTATTCAAGAATTGAAGAAATACATAGCTAGGTTCTGAAATTCATGCGATAAATTGAACAATAACTTTATAATCTTATTTGGAACAATTATTTAATAAATTCATCAAGTTCTATCGAAGTTCTAGAAACCCTAGGTTTAATCATGATAATAGAATCAAGAACTAACTGAAAACTAGAAACCCAATGGGTGAAAGGAGACCACTAGTGATATCCCCCATACCTGGTGATGAAATTCACAGAGAAATATTAAGATTTTGGGGGCAGGAACTGTGGGAACCTTACTGACTTCTTCACTAGGGTTCATGACCTTTTTCTCCTTTCTTGGTTCTAATTTTCTATGTTTTGATTAATGATTTGACTTAGGTAAGTTTTAGTTATGTTTCTAGGCTTAAACTGACTAAAATCTTATGATTTAGGATCACAACGACGTATCTTGGGGTTTAAGTGAAGTGGGAGATGACCAAAAGACCCTTGAGTTAATTTTTGTCGAACCAAACGACGACCTGGATAGACGGTCCATCGTTCCATCGATGGTCAATCATTTGAGTCTATTCGACAGTCCTTTACTAAAACGGGCATAACTTTTTACTCAGAGGATTGATCTTAGACAAGTTGGTGGCTATGGAAAGTTGATTACATTATCGATCTGTGGATATTCCATAGGACACCTAATTAATTTTGTGTTAAGAGTTATGATCAATTGAAGTTGACCCAACTATATTCCCCCCTAAACTGTCTGCTAATTTCCATCTATGGTAAAACCTACAGACCATAGATTGAATGATAGCACGTGATGTTGAACCATGGTTCATATCAGAGAGTGGGTGAATGGGATGTCGACGACCGTCACAGACTACAGACAAAATTATGACCAACGGACCGTAGGTCCGTCCATCAATCAGGACTTAACAAATTTTCCTGGGCTGAGATATTTGGGGTTTCTGACCATATTAACGGATGTGCAGGATGGACTGTTGGTCAGGATAGGGGTCTGTCGATGTCCACCGTTTGTTGCACCTGTAGATTTTTCTTAAAGATTGTTTTTGGTGTGTTTTGGATATTCGGTGTTACATTATCTCCCCGTTGGGACCATTCTTCCTAGAATGAAGACTAAACTAGCTGGATTAGAGGGAGAGAGCTGCAATCCCTACTACTAAACATAGAAAACTGAGTTTCTAAATCAATTGATTTCCGAGAACAATCAAATACGCTAAAAATGCAAGCAAAACTGAGGGAACATGATTCTAAGACTAAATTCACGCATGAATGACTGGAAAATTCAAGAGGAACTATTACCTCAAGCTGGAGTGGAATCGGTAGGAAAAAATTAAGGATATTTGGCTTCATGGACGCTTTTGCTTCTTAAGTATCTCCCTCTACAGACAGAATCTTACACAAAACCTTCACTGAAAAACTTCTTTATTTCTCAACCTTCTAACTTGACGGTAAAGAATCTCAACTGGTACATCCTCATAAGAAAGAATATCTCTCACCACCACGCTCTATAATGGAACTACAGAGGTTGTATTACCCAAACATTTCTTCAAGAGTTAGATATGGAAGACCGGATGCACTGCTGCTAATTCTGCTGGCAACTCTAACTCATACGCCACCTTGTCAATCCTTTTCAAGATCTTGTAAGGGCCTACATACCTAGGACTGAGCTTCCCTTTCTTGCCAAACCTCATCACCCCTTTCATAGGTGAGACATTAAAAAAAACAATCATCAACTTGGAACTCTAGTTCCCTCCTACTTACATATGCGTAATATTTCTGAAGACTCTAGGTTGTCCTAATCCTATCTCTAATGAGCTGGACTTTCTCCATATCATAAACACATGAATCTGGACCTTGCAAAGATATTTTACCTACTTCAAGCCAACCACCATGAGATCTACATCTACGCACATACGAAGCCTCACAAGGGGCCACCTAAATGCTGGAATGGTAGCTATAGTTGTAGGAAAACTCAATAAAAGAAAGGTGATCATCCCAAATACCTTTGAAATGTATCATATATGCTATCAACCTATACTATAGGGTGTGAATGGTACGCTTTGTCTGTCCATTTGTCTGTTGATGGAATGTTGTACCAAGGTTAACCTGAGTAACAAGACTTTTCTGAAATGACTTCTAGAAATGAGAGGTAAAAAGAGGACCTCTATATGAGATGATAAATAAAGGAATACCGTGCAACCTCACAATTTCGTTAATGTAAACCTTGGAATAGTCCTCTGTCGAATCTGTAGTCTTAACCGCTAAGAAGCGAGAATACATAGTAATTTTGTCAACTATAACTCAAATGGAGACATGTTGTCTGCGAGTACGAGGTAACCCTTTGATGAAACCCATATTAATAACTTCCCACTTCCAAGTAGGAATATCACTCTGTTGAGTCATACCTCCTGGTTTCTGATGTTCTACCTTGACTTGGTGGCAATTGGGGCACTTATTCAGAAAGTCTTTTATATCAATCTTCATACCATTCAACCAATAGACTTCCCGCAGATCATTGTAGAACTTAGTGGCAGCTGGAAGAATAGAATACCTTGAGTTATGGGCTTCTGCAAGAATGTACTATCTTAACTCGCCCATAAAAAGAAAACACAATCTACTTTGGTAGCGAAGTACACCATCTCCCCATTGAGAGAAAACCTTCGCTTTCTGATTGTGTACTTCACCCTTATGTTCGAGCAAGATTGCATCACTGTCTTGCTTTTCCTTAACCTCCACTACCAAAGAAGATTCTACCTTATTCTGAACTATTACACCATTGTCTGATATGCTCTTAAGGCGAAAATCGAAGCGAGCAAGCCTATGAACATCCTTCGCTAGCTTCTTCCTTTCTTCCTCAACATGGGCTAGACTACCCATAGATAATATGCTAAGAGCATCTGCTACTACATTCGTCTTACCAGGAAGATAATACACACTTATAACATAAAACTTAAGGAACTCAAGCCATCTCCTCTAGCGATTATTCAACTCTTTCTGGGTGAACACATAATGAAGGCTCTTATGGTCAAACACATCTACTTTAAGTTCTATCGAAGTTATTGAAATCCTAAGTTTAATCATGATAATAGAACAAAGAACTGATAGAAAATTAGGGACCTAATGGGTGAAAGAAATTCACTAGTGAGATCCCACATACCAGGTGATGAAATTCACGAAGAAATATTCAGATTTCGGGGCTACAACTGCTACAACCTTGTTGAGTTATTGACTAGGGTTCTTCGCCTTTTGCCCTTTCATTCTTCTAATTTTCTAACCTTTTGATTAATTATTTGACTTAGGTGAGTCTTAGTTATGTTTCTAGGCTTAAAGTGACTAAAATCTTATGATTAAGGATCAAAACGACATATCTTGAGGTTTAAACAAAGTGGCAAAAGACCAAAAGACCCCTGAGTTAAATGTTGTCTGACCAAACAATGACCTAGACAAACAGTCCCTCGTCTGGGTCTGTTCGACAAGCCTATAGTAAAATGGGAATAATTTTTTTACGTGAAGGTCTTATTTTAGCAAGGTAGGTGGCTACGGAAAGATAATTCAATTTTCTATCTGTGGGTATCTCATGGGACACCTAATTAATTTTTTTCTAAGAGTTATGATAGATTAAAATTGACCCAACTGTATTTCCCCCTAAAATGTCCGCTAATTTCCATCTACAGTCAGACCTGCGGACCGTAGATAGAATGACAGTTCCTGCTGGACTATCGTGGTTTGTATTAGAGAGTGGGTGAATGTGTTGTCGATCGTCGGTCACATACTATGGACTCTAGTCTGACTTACGGACCGTAGGTCCGCCCGTCGATCAGGACTTAACATAATTTTCCTGTGCAGAGATTTTTGGTGTTTTTGACCCCATTGACGGAGGTACAGGACGAACCGTTGTTCAGGCTACGGTCCTTTGATAGCTACCATTAGCTGCACCTACAGATATTTTTGAAAAGCTTGTTTTTTGTGTGTTTTTGGTACGGGGTGTTACATCATTTTTCTGCTCAAAAATCACTCTCTTCAAGAGATAGAAGAGAAGACGTGTATGGTAAGTATTTTTCTACTTGATCAAAAGTGGAGAAAAGGTAAAGAAAAAAATTTACCTTGTACTTTCAGGAATAAATTGAATCTACTTTTAATGAAAAAAAATGATGTTTGAATTCTTGAAATAGTACGGGTTCATGAAATTAAAAAAATCATTGTGAAATTCTGATTTTTGCATCTTAAAAAAAAAGCTCCAAAAGAGTGCTACAAGTACATATAAATTAATTGTGGGATAAAAGACATGTTATTATTTCGCAATAATGTGATGATTTTTAGATCTAACATGACACTTTTAAATAAATTATGAAAGCCATTTTATGTAGTTAATTAACATAAAATGTTATGTTGAGATAAATTTCATTCTTCAAATGAAAAAAGAACCATAAAACATGCGATGCAATTTTCCTTGTCAAGTCACATAATATGGAAATAATTATGAAATGAAATTTTGTTTGTTGAGTTAGTCTTGCAACTCCTTTTTGATTCGATTGTTTAAGAATGTTGTGATAAATAAAAATAAATGGAGTTTGCTAGTCTAATAAAAATATTAGTTGTGACTAACAACTTGTCTTGATATTGTGTTTGCTGTACAAGTACTTTGAAGTTAGTAGCAAATTATATGAAAAAAATTTTGGTGTTATTTAGTGGGATGATAAAAGGAAATTACTTTTTTCCATCTCTTTTATGAAGGTTGAAGAAAAAACAATAAATAAATTAAACTTCAACTAGTGAAAAAATGATCTGAAACACTTTATTTTGAGAAAATATTTTTTTCTAATTTTGATCAAAGGTGAAAGCACCAATATAGTTGTTGATTACAAAATCGTTATTATAACGATAAGTTTAGACTCATGAGGAGAAAAACATAATACTGTTAGATCATATTAAACGTTGGTATACGATGAATGTTTATTGTGTTAAAACTTGTGATAATCTTGCAGATTCATGAACCAAGGCCTTAGAAAGATAAAGAGATTGAAACACATGGACCTGGATGAAAGTTGAAGCTCATAAATTCTTAGTCATATATGAGAAAATCGAACTTGGGAACTACAGATCTTATAACCAGGTTCAATGAGAAGAACAAATCATATGATTACTTTTTTGTGACATGGACTACTGTTAATTTAAACTCTTAATGAATGTTTGTATCTCGTATGAGTTGGGTGTAAAATTATAGGAGCACCCTTGACATATTTCACCTATGTGGATATTAAAGCAGGTCACTTTCTATGAGAAGGGGCTTATTCTCAAAAACACTCATGCAACAGCAATAAGACAAGGTCGTTACATGTTAGCTATTAAAGGTGAAGTCAACACATTCATTATTGTGTGTAAGCTGCAATTTTTTATTTCCGTTAAGCATTCATAGTTCAAATCTGACTAAAGGTTCAAAGATGAGCATACCTTCATTATGCAAAATAGTCTACCTTCAACAAAGTTGTGAATAACTCTCTTATCTTAATACTAAAATAAGTGTCGGATTTTTGGTGTGATATTTTAATATTAATTAAAAGATATATTATATGTCACATTATACATCATGTTATGCCTATTGATAGACATTACGTTTGTGCCTCTTTACTCTCATCAATTGTCGAAAGAAATTGATAGTTAGTTTATAGTAACTTATATAACCACCAACTCTTCATTTCATCCATTATTCTATATTTATGACTTGTAACTTATGTAACATTTGAGTCATTATTAGGCAAATTTATCATCCATTATCTCCTATTCATTGCAAGGAGGAATTATCACCTTTAAAAAGTGTAGTCTTCATTTGTATTGAGATACAAAAAGAAACAACAGAAATACAAGAAAATATAGAGTGAAAAAGATGAGTAGTATTATATTGAGGTTTGTGTAGCGAATGAGAGAGTTGAGACATACAAAATGTTCTAAGTATTCAATAATATTCACTTTACAAAAGAGAGTATTATATGTAGAAGGAAGATGTTCTTTTGTGGAGCTTTGGACTCTTCAACTAATCTAGAGTTGTTTGAGTTATACATTGTTGTTGGGTTGTTGTATCTTAGAGGGGGAAAATCAAGAGTTATATTGCTGGACCACTGTATATTATGCCGCAGTGGGATCGAATCTCCTTAAAGAGAGCGATATATCTGTTCCTCAGCCTAAAGATTAGCTTATACATTTTGGTTCGTTTTATTTCAACTTTAATTTATTTTATTTGAGGTATATTACACTATAAGTTTGGATATGCGATATAAAATTTTGGTGTTGTATATTTTCTTATAAACATAAAAATCTCATTGATTCTAAAAGTATTAAAATAACCCCAATTATTTATTCGATATTATCAAATAAACAAAAAATTATAAAATCTCATAATAATTTTGTAGTGACCCTCAAAGTGAAATAGGTCAAACTAGAGCTTCGCATGTGTTTCATGAGTTCATAATATATTAAAATAATAAATTTTAGCATTAGAGGGAATGAGGTCAGTTTGATAAGTTTTGAAGTCAAACATCAAGGGACGATCAAGATGTTCGACGACTAGACGTCTATGTTATTGTGTGTGTATATGTGTGTTTATGCATGTTTTATGTATTTTTTGGGGTTCTATTTGATTGGAGAGAACCTAAGACCTAGATGAGAATTCATAGGGTTTGACGTCCAGGTACAACTCCCCAAGGGAGACCCTATGTGTCATTGAGGAAGACCCAAGACTTTCAAAGAAAGCTGTTAAGCACTACTCAAATGGCGACAGTAGTTGAAAGGCAAAATTGAATGACGCCCCATTGTTTGGGGGCATAGATCCATACTTAGTTATGGGATCTAAGCCCCAAAGAAATGACTCTCTGACTTAAATGACGCCCATCAGGATGGGTCCTTGTTATGAAACAGAGTGATGATGTGGAGGAAAGCAAGAGTAATGAAGCGGAGAACAACGAGGCTAAATCGGAAGATAATTTTTTTTAGCCTAGAAGGAGCAAACGTGTGACAATACCATCTAAAAGATTTATTGACTTTGTCTAACAAAATGTGGGGAGTAAAGTTTGCGCTAAATATGCGTCAAGTGGAATAGCATGTGTCGGATATAAATCTATTATCTCTAGGCGAAGTTAGTTTAGACTATCATTGTTGCATCGTATCCCTAATTCTTATCCCTATTTTCTTCTGTAATTCTCTTCTCATCTCTTCTTTGTTTCTTTTTCTTTCCTTGCAGTTCTCTGAAATCTTATTCATTGTAATTTCTTCAGTAATTAATAGAACGATTAGTTTTTTGTTATTGCGTTTGTTTCAATCTTCATTCTAACGACACCTATTAGATGGGTCCGTTATTTGGAAGCCTACAAAAGTTGTTTGTGATTCATCCATGATTGGGGTATTCTAGTTAATTCATCCCAAGACTTTTAAAAGATATTGACGGTTTTTTAGGGGTATTTAGGTATTTTAAGTTTGTTTGTACTCCTAGAACCTAAGTTTGTCTTCACTTTTGAAAATCAAAACCTCCCACCCAAGAAAAACTCTCCCAAAACCCCATTGAAGCTTGAACTCAAGGTAGAACTTGGATTGAAGGTTTTGGGTGATTTCTTCACCAAATCTCATGGGTTACTTCATAGAAGGTATGATAGTTGATCCTTGATTCTTCTCTCATGCAAGGAGCCAATCCAAAGAATTTTCAAAAAGGGTTTCAAATTCCTAAATTCTTCTATTTTGAATTTAAGTATGGGTTCTTGCATAAAAATGTTTTAATGAAAGAAATATGAAATTTTTCAATGTTAGTTAATGATTTTACTGTCAAAAACCCAATAAACCCATGAATATGCAAATCCTCAAATTTTAAATTATGAAGTGTATTTAATGTATATGACTAGATTATTCTAGAGAAGTGTTTCTTATATCATATTGTGAATTACCTACTACCTTTGTGCTTTATTATGATGATTTTTTTGGAGAATTGAGAAAAGGTGGCCTCGTCGACATTACTTAATGAATTTTGAAACAATGTGGCCTCGTTGACCTTAATTTTTGTATTATGATTTTATCATGTTATAACTTGATTATGTGAGTGTTATGAAGGTTATGATGATTTAAGTGTATATGTGAAGTCTAAGCAGGAGTTCTCCTAGTTGATTTATGTGTGTCTAGGGGACCTCTTTGGTAAGGTGTTATGATTTTGTGGTGAACTAGATAAAGAACCTCTTCATATACTTCTTTTTGTGAACTACACTATTAGAACAAATGCTATCACCAAGTGAGTATGTCTTGGACAGTCACTCTAAATAAGATGACATTAGAGGACAAAGAAACCCTTCATATTCCTTAACCATGATCCTTCATGGGTTGTGTCCTAGTTTTATCCTTGCGTAGTAGAACACCCTTTATCAAAGTAGGATTGACTCTGGATTCCATGCTTAGATAGCAGTGTCTATGTAATTTATTGCTCTTTTCTCGTTATGTGGGATAAATGCTAGTATTGGATAAGTTCTATTAAGTTTAGGTAGTAGAATTGGAGATTATCTAGACATTGCACGATTAGGCTTTGAAGATGTTATTATGTGACTCCTTAGGTCTTCTCCAACACCATCATGTGACTGTGCTTATGTGTTTTGATGTATTCTTGATGTTATCTCGTGATACCTGAGTTTTTTGTGAAGTTACTCTAAAGTCAATGTAAGGTGCTATAAATTGAGTATGTTTTAGAATGTGTATTAAATGTGATGTTTGGTGTTTAAATGTTGTCGTTATGCTTATATATGAAGTCTTAATATAAAAGTGCATATTGTGATACAAATGTTCCTTTATCATGATTTTATGCATTATGCTATATTAGTGCATGCATTGTAATTTTGGAATTGGTCCATATTTCCCTCAATTTCCCCAAAAAATCTCCTCTATTTAAGCCCTTGTCTGACCTTTGTTTCTTTTTTTGGAAAAAAGTTTAAGGGAAAAAGGGGCCAAAATATTTTTGGGAGAACAGAAAAAAAAGGTTGGAAGAATGTTTTTGAGAAGAGGCGATAAAAGCAACGATTAAGCTTTCTTTCATTTAATACTAAGTAAAAAGCTTGAAAAATAGATAAAACATATGTTTAAAGAATATAAAAATAGCGAGAAAAAAAATAGAATGAAATGTAAAATACTATATAATTAAACTAGCTAGTAAAATATTTAAATAAAGTAAAATATTTTGAGATGATTTTCGAGTAAAAATAAAATATACTAATGATATATATAATTATGTAAATCGTATATATTATCTTCAAATTATAAAAGTGATGGGGTTAGTCTAAAATAACCTACAAACATTTTAAACTTTATAAAATATAATTATTTCAATTTGTTTAGAATTAAGAAACTCAATGACTAATTCATGTTATGGAGGTGCAAAATTGGGTGTCAACAAGTTGTATTGTGAAGTTGCCAATTTGTGTCTTAAAGAAGCGCTGTCTAACTGAGGTATAATATGAATGTGAAGCATGATTTAGTGTGAATTATGATTATTGTAGCATGATTATGTGTAGAAGTCAAAGTTATGAATATGGTGGTTATGTGAATAGTGTTCTCACATATACTCTCACACACACTTAGAATGAGTGAATGAAGTTAATTAATGAAAATGGGGGATTCTAGGGTAGACATCATTCAAGAGTAGAGATGAAGTGTCGAAAACCAACCATTCTATTCCTAAGAACTCTACTGAATGAAGAAGGAGGATTTTGGGGTGGACACTCTTCGTGAGTTGAGATGAAGTGTTCAGTAGCAACCTCCCTATTCTAAAGAGTTTTCTGAAGAAATATTGGACGTTGGATACTCTTCATGTCTTGAAATGTAATATTAGTAACCTCTAGAGATTAGTATATTTCGTGAGGTGCGATGTAATTTTATGTAATCCCTTGAACTATAGCTAATGAATGTAATGAATGTATAAAACTCTGTGGGACCTTATGCTTAGCATCGAGAGGATTTGAAGAAGGAGTGGATCCTCCTAGTGAGTAGAGATGTTGTATCCAATGTACCATCTGAAAGAGTACTCTTCGTGAGTTGAAATAAATCATTTATAAGCAATCTCCTTATCCCCTTACTTTGGGTGCACATAGGTTTAGCATTTGAAGATCCATGTAAAGGTTAAGAGAATGACCCTAACTAAGGCAAGAGGGATCTTTCATAGGTAGGGGTTAATACCGTGATTCCATGCCTAGCTCTCATTGTTAATGTTGGTTAAATCTAGCCCACACAAACGAATGTAAATGAACTAAGTCTTCTTAAGGGTGTACTACTTAGGGTAGGTGGTGGAATGGGATGCTATCTATCCATTGCACAAGTAGACATTTTGAATAAGTCTTGATGTGTCCTTATATGAAAATGTATGATGGGTTACTATATGATGTTAATGAAGTAAGTTGACTTTATGTCTAATGTTATTGAAGCATATTGATATTATGTCTAATATTTATGAAGTTATGTAAATGATAAATGTGATGTGTCTAGTCTAGGGTGTTCCTAATGGGCATTAAGTGTAATTATTAATATGGGGTGCTACTTTCACATTGCACAAAGTGTAACTTGGGGGTTTTCTTGGAGGATTGTCTTCATGTGAAGCTCTTGAATGTATGTGTGTTTCCTCTAGTACCTTAAGCAATAGATGTTGACTTGTAAATGAAATGAAGTATGCTTATATATAGTAGTCTTAAAGATCACTAAGGTGGGTATTGAAGTGGTTGTATGAGCGGTCTCTTTATGTATTACCTAGGTGAGGCTTAACTAGGAATTAGAGTTTATAATTTCTTAAGTTACATAGGTTTGTAATTTTTTGTGAATTAACTATATAAACTACTAATATATCATCGCATTTGAAGAATAACGCCAGGATTATAATTTTATAAAATAATGACTGGATTCAATTTTCGTACCTTTCCTTTGATTTCTCATATTTATATGCGAAGTTAATTCAACACTAATTCCATATGTAAGGTAATCTCGTAAGCTAGATTTGAGAAGAAAAGTTGATATGTTTGGGTTTGTATTATATGTATCAAGAGAGGTGGATGGTGAATACTAAAAACTCGACGGTGTCCATTGTAGAAGAATTTTTCTATGGACAAGATAACCAATTTAGGGTTTTTCCATGGTCCATTGGATATAATCCTAAGGAGAAAATGACATTTGTTGTGGTTTTGATTCTTTTTATCGAACTTATCTCTCCAGATTTGTTTGCAAAGAAGTCTTTGTTATGTATAGAATCGGCATATGGAAATCTAACAGCCATAGATGAAGCTACTCAAATCAAGCAAAGATGCAGCACAACTAGGGTCAAGGTTATTCTTGATCTAGTGGAAAAGCTTCCAAATCATATAAGATTGTAGTTTGAGGATAGAAAATCCGGTAAGTAGAATGAGGGATCACTAGATTATACCCTCAAATGCTTGGATCACTCTTCTTCTTTATCAACATTTAATAGATAAATATATAATAATATTACTTGTGCCATTTCAAAATAACAATTTATGACTCGTGTGATTTGTGTATAAACTATATAAACTATTAATATATCATCACATTTGAAGAATAACACAAAGATTATAATATTATAAAATAATGATTGGTTTAAATTGCCATACCTTTCCTTTGGTTTCTCACATTTATATGCGAAGTTAATCCACCAACAATTGCATATCTAAGATAATCTCGTAAGCTAGATTTGAGAAGAAAAATTGATATGTTTGGGTTTGTCTTATATGTATCGAGGGAGGTGGATGGTGAACACTAGAAACTCAAAGGTTTCCATTGTAGAAGAATTTTTCCATGGACAAGATAAACAATTTAGGGTTTTTCCATGGTCCATTGGATATAATCCTAAGGAGAAAACGACATTTGTTGTGGTTTTGATTGTTTTTATTGAACTTATCTCTCCAGATTTGTTTGCAAAGAAGTCTTTGTTGTGTATAGAATCGGCATATGGAAATCCAACAGCCATAGATGAAGCTACTCAAATCAAGCAAACATCCAGCACAACTAGGGTCAAGGTTATTCATGATCTAGTGGAAAAGCTTCCAAATCATATAAGATTGCAGTTTGAGGATAGAAAATCCGGTAAGTTGAATGAGGGATCACTAGATTATACCCTCAAATGCTTGGATCACTCTTCTTCTTTATCAACATTTAATAGATAAATATATAATAATATTACTTGTGCCATTTCAGAGTAACAATTTATGACTCGTGTGATTTGTGTATAAACTATATAAACTATTAATATATCATCACATTTAAAGAATAACACAAAGATTATAATATTATAAAATAATGATTGGTTTAAATTGCCATACCTTTCCTTTGGTTTCTCACATTTATATGCGAAGTTAATCCACCAACAATTGCATATCTAAGATAATCTCGTAAGCTAGATTTGAGAAGAAAAATTGATATGTTTGGGTTTGTTTTATATGTATCGAGGGAGGTGGATGGCGAACACTAGAAACTCAAAGGTGTCCATTGTAGAGAGTTTTCCATGGACCGGAGAACCAATGTAGAGTTTTTCCATGGTCCATTGGATATAATCCTAAGGAGAAAACGATGTTAGGTGCGGTTTTGATTCTTTTTATCGAACTTATCTCTGTAGTTTTGTTTGCAGAGAAGTCCTTGTTGTCTATCGCATCGGCCGATCGAAAACCAAAAGTTTTAGATAAAGCTACTCAAGTAAACCAAGATCAAGCAGAACTAGGGTCAATGTTATAGTTGATCTAATGGAAAAGCTTCCAAATCATTTAAGATTGCAGTTTGAGGATAGAAAATATGGTAAGTTGAATGAGATTTTTCAAGAGATTTATATGATAACCCACCTTTGTATTATAATTATATTAAGCACCGATATCATGAAAAAGATAATTGTCGTTTGATGTGGAAATAAAATTAAAACAACAAACAAATTGATGATACAATTGAATTTTTTTCAAAAGGTACTCTCAATAGTTAAAAGTATCAATGTGATGTGAGAGAAATATTAAATGAAAAAAAAGGTTTATCAATATTTGGTTGTTTCCACTTCTAAGCAAAATCATACACAGTCAATAGATGTTTTACGAGAAATATTGGTGTCCAAAAAACTGAACATAAAGGGAAAACATCAATAGTTGTGGTTGATGTTCCGCGAGTTGGTTTTGCCAATAATTAATGAAGTAAGGAAGAAAACTAATGGAGACATCTGATGTTGAAGATGCTGAAAATTCTGGGCAGTATGTTTTGCAAGTTTAAACCAATATTGTAACTAAAAATTGGACTCTGGTTGCACACAAAAATTCAACTTGTCGCCGAAGTCTTTTCCTGACTTGTCAAAATAATTGTCCATGTAGTGAAAAGGGTGTGACAGAAAATTTTCATGCAGTGGGAAGAGACAAGATATTAGTAATGTCTCAAGAGACCTATTATGTTCAAATAACATATATGTTCTATCGAACTACTAGAAATTCATCGTTTAATGACCACAAAAATAGTTAAAATGTAGTAGAAAATTGAGTTTTTCGACGACTTTCTGACTATTTTTGGGTAGTCAGCATATTGAATGCTATAAAATATTTACCAACTACAGTATTAAGACTTAGCCGATTACGGTAGTCGGAAAATATATTAAGCTACTACTGACCATTAAACTATCTAAATGAGTGACTACAGTAGTCGCAAAAATATTAAAATAATAGTTTATTAATTTTAAAAAATCCAAACTACATTTGTCGTAGTATTGAAGTACTGAATTCTTTGAATTAATATATCTTGCGACAACCGTAAGTCGGCATATATAACTTATTTATAATCATTAAGTATTTTTCTGAGTATTGAGGTCAGAATATATCAATAATTTATTAAATAATTATTTAGGTACTCTCCGCTTGCTATAGCAGAGAATATTAATTTTTTGAAGAAGTTAGGTTGTTTTGCTAATTACTGTGGTAAAAAAATTGCATTTTTATAAAGAAAAAATTGTTTATTTCATACACCATCAGTTAAATTATACTACAATTCATTCGTGAAAATTGAAAAATAAATCAAACATCAAATACATTCCTAATCATTCAAATTTCCATTCAATATAATTAAGTTTAAAAGTTCAAGCATCACCTGAAGCAAGTCTAATAAGTATCAATTTTTTATACAAAACGAAAGTAAAGAGTTAAAGTATACTAATGCGTCTACATGCATCACCTTGGTTATGACAACCTATATAAGAGATATTAAGAGTTATAATTGTCTAAGAGTGTTGTTAGAGGTTCTACATTTTAAGTGCATTGCTTGTTGGGTGTTTACTTTATTATTTTCTCATGCGGGTTAGATAAGTTTGATTCTGCCTTAATAAGTAGTCAATATCTAAAGTCAAATTCTTATAACTTAAACTCGTGAAAAGGTTGTATTGTGAAAGGGAATTTTAATAAAATCTATCATGATTATTCATTATGAGTATGTGGTGGTTAGTTCAATTCCACTTCAGTGGTAGCTGGTATTGATCAAAATTTGATTGTGGTTTTCCGGGAAAAAAATCATCATGGTGATTATGTTATACTTCAGAGTGTTTCTGTTTAGATTGAGTTCAATGGTTATTCTGTGAATTGATAAAAGTTTTATTCGGAAGTTTAGTTCTTTGTAGTATATCTTGATTAATGGTCTTAACGAAGAGCTCACATGGAAAGACGGACAACGACTGGTAGGTCATAACTGAGCTTTGATAACGTTGTCTATTCTTCCTTCTTCCATATGTTTGAGGACGAATATTGTTTTAGTGGTGGATAATGTAATGACCCGAAAGGTCACTTTTGGAAACTATTACTAAATTACCGTTTAACCATCCCTGTAGGTTCATAGAGTCACTTTTTATAATACTAAATAAACATCTCTTTCTCCCTTTTGAGTTTAAGCTTCTAAGAAAAACATTGAGATCATCTTAAATCTATTTAGACATTTTTTGCTTTAGGTGATGCACCAGAAAAAATTTGAGATTTCAATTTAAAATTAATCTTGTATCACGAAGTTCTTGATAAAGAAACTATCGATCTATTAGAACTCTCTCAAACACCGGGGAGTTGGCTATTAAAATCTTGATAAACTGCACCTCAGACATTCTTCATATAAAATTTTCTTGCTTAACCTTCGTCGAGGTGATCAAATGTCGTGTCCGATAAATATTTGAGTTCAAATGAATCTTCAGTATCACTATATACCATCTTCATTGAAAACCTAAAAAAAATAACACGAAGTCAACTCTCAGATCATTGAGAAACCAAAAAGGTAAGAAAAATGAACCCTGTAAGAAGAAAAAGGGTTAAAGCACTACATGCATTCATATCAAAACATTTCAAGTTTGGGTAGCTTCTTATCATGGAAAGAATACACAAACACTTATCTGATTTCACTAACAAAATGTTAGATAGGTAAAATCATTTGATACTATCAGGATTAAAGAGAAGCTTTGATGGTGCTTCATATGCTTCTTCAACTTTGAAGAAGAATATGAAGCATCAACAAGGTTTCCCATTAATCCTAACAATTTAAAAGGATTTTATACCTAATATTTTGTTGGTATATTCATAAAAACTTTCATATGCTCTTTTCTTGATAATAAGTTTCCTATATTTTTAATATCTCGAAATGTATTTGTAGTATTTTGACTCTTTTTTCCTTAATTATTGTTTATGTATCGCTCATATGGGATCCTCAAAATCTGAGAGTCAACTTCTTGTTATGTTTCTTCGATTTTTATGAAGATGAGAGTGATACTAAAAAATCATTTGAATTTGAAAGTTTGTTGGATATGACATTTTATTTTTACCTTTTGTATCAGACTAAAAAATAAAAGAAAATAATGATTTTAGAAATTTAAGCCAATCCACTTTAACATCGGAAACCAGAATCGAGTTTCACAAAAATATGAAAAAAAACAACTATCTTCTTTGACCCTTTGGTGACTGTAATCGAAAACCCAATAAAAGATCAAAATTTTTAAAATCAACCACAAAATATAAACCTTAATAAAAAGCTATAAATACCTCAAACAATACTGCGAAACTGATATCGTTTCAAACCCAAAAAGGTAAAAGAAAATTGAATGCAAGTCATAACGATTAACCAACGTATACCTGAAAATCACATGAACAATTCGAGAATAAGATTATAAAGTTAATGTGAATAGGAAGCATTGGGATAGATCATTTATACTAATGGCGTTGAAGCATTTTTGTTGCCTGTAATACCACGTACAAATTGGTGGGGGCTTTCAGAAAAGAAAATCAACTACACATTAGTGTACATTAAACATGTTTATCAAATTTTTCTGAAATTCATAGCATGAGAATAAAGACTGAGAGGAAAGGAATACCTTCTGATAGCCCTCTCATAGTTACATTCTAAAAACTTTTTTGTCCACATCCCGATTGATATGCATTTGAGAAAGGAATAAAATCTACAATGGTAATGGAATACTTTTTAAAATACCTGTAGATATAAAGTATATACGATATTAAATGATTGCAACAATAAGTGGTCAAATCCTGGAAAAGTTCCCTTTTCAAGAAAAGGAAAACAAAGGCAATGAGTTATTTGACTTTGCTCTCCTTTTTTAAAGAAGAGGGAACTTCTCCCTTATTATTGCCCTTTTTTGGTACCATAAATTCATTCATACATATATTTTGAGAAGTATTTCAATATTATTCTAGAGTTTATTCGTCTCTATGACGCACATGATTGCTAAGGTATCACTCCATGCTGCAATTCCAATATTTCTTATATCTATTAAAACAAACATTTCTTAAGTGATAATTGAGCACCCTTGCTTCACACTGCACCATTAATAGTTATGAGTATAAGGAAATATATTTACCTATTACGGCAAGCTACTAAGGAAACATTTTAATAACATATTAATTAGGGTTACTAAGGAATTCAAATGATTAAATTTTAAAATGTCCTGTAGAATCCTACTCTTTTTCCATCTTGTGGAGTCTTAGGATGATATCTATGAGAAACTCAACAAATGCTGATAACTTATTTTAATATGCAAAAACTGCACAGTTGTAGAAAGACCTAAAAAACAAAGCGGAAATTGAGACGTCATAACTAAGAAAAGCCATAAAAGAGACGAAAAGACAATGTAACAGCTCATATACCAAATCTCATAAATAGGTGTGGACAACATTGTGTTAACCGCATAATCGAATGTTTTAATAATTAGAAATGCATATACTTACTAGTCACTTGATGTAGGAAAGGAACAAGATACATCACCGAAGCACATACTCTAAACCCAGATGAATGCAGGAATCAAGTGAATCATGAGAAAATCTAATCAAGAAAGGAAAGTGAATATTTGATCAATCACATCAAATTTCACAGTTTGCAAGAATTAAAGAAGATCCACAAGGAAAATATTTTACAACTTGCACATATTAAAGGAAGACACACAAGGAAAATCTCTCTAGTTAAACAAGATGGACAAGATAATTAAATTAAGGTTCAATAAAGAAAGAAATATCGGTATTTAAATCTGGATACTATAAAGGATTTCAAAAAAATTGAACACTGATTATCGAGAATGATCTTTAAAACAAAAAAAGTGAGTTAAAAGACTAAACAACACAACTTGATGTAATTAGTTAAACATCACCTAATTTAAAAAAGTTAATCTAAATTTAACCTCCATTCTTGAGCATTGAGATCAAAACAAAGACAAGATCTAAAACTAAGAAAGTTATATCTAAACACCTTTATTTAGTGAACTAAAATATGTATTCATAATCGCTAAAAAAAAACTAAACCCAGCACTTCACATCAAATGAGGCAGGATTACCAGTGTTACTTGGTTTTGTGCAGCAACTGGATCTCGAGCCTGGACTTGACAAATTCCAACACCACTCTGACTCAAAATAGTCGCGAATAAACAAAATTTCAGCGACCAAAAATAAGTACTCCGAAAAACATAGTGGGGTGTTCTTTTTCTCGCCTCCAAAAACTCCTCCCTTAAGAGTGAGAGTGATGGAGTTTATATAGCACAACGTCTAGGTTGAAATAAAGGGCAAAACAATGTGGGACTCTGGAAATTTTCAAATCCCGAATTGGGTATTGGGTCTCTTAATGTGAAATGGATTTAACAAATTTGGTCCAAAATTTTGGGTTAAAGGTTATATGATGGTCCAAATATGGACTATATAAAAGTCCCTTAAGAGAGTTTCAAAACAAAATGAGACGGATTATTAAGTCAAATAATTACTCAAGCTTCGTGACTTTACCAACATAAAAATAATTATCTCAAAAAGGAAGATCTTAATAAAATTGCTAGTTTTAAAGAAAATAAGTTGTGTACTTAATTTAAACTCTATTTTTGGTAAAATGATTTTCTAACTATTTATTCAAATTGAAAAATTATATAAATCTATATATTTTAAGTATAAATATGTATAATCCATATGAAAAAATGTCAAAAAAGTGTTTGGAAGATAATATTGAAAGTATTTTTGATTTTCAAAAACAATTATTTCCAATTGTTTAATATTTGTGAAGCTTAAAAATTTATCGAATCGTGGAGCGTTAAAATTGGGTGTGAACTTGTATTATCACTATAACATATATTGATGCTACTTCAATATAAATCCTAAATAAATCAAACTCTCTAATAGTTTCCTTCTATTATTCTTAATTTACCCATTAAAAAATCAAGTTTTTCATAATTTTAGGAAATGAAAATGACAAAAATGAACTCATATATCCACCTAACAATTAGACTACTGGTACAATATTTAGAATTGTCTTAACATGATATGACAATAATGTAATAAAATTAATGTTTTAGGTATATCATCTTCTTAGTGTTTCGCCCTTATTTGATTTTAGTTGCAGAAGATTGATTTGCATATATTAAAACATAAAACCAAAAAAATGAAAAACAAAAAAAATATTGATTTTAGAAATTTTAATCGGTCTACTTCAACATCAGAAATCGAGAACGAGCTTCAGAAAAAAACAAAGGAAAAGAAGTCAACCATCTTCTTTTTACCCCTTTTGTCATTGCAATTCACAAACCCAATGAAAGATAGAAAACTTTGAAGTCTAAAAGAAGTAGAAAGTAGAAACTTGTCATATGATATTCCAAATTCGAAGTAGAAGAGGAAGTTGAAACCAAGTAGAAGAAGGAGTTAGTGATTAATAAAGTTTCTTATTCAGTTAAGGTAAACTGCGTGTAAGTATTTCCTTCCTAAGACGAATGCAAGGAGGAGCCCTAACGTGAGAAGGAGTTCGAGTCAAGTTTGATTTAAAGAAGTTTCATTATAGCGGCGAAGACTATGTTAAGTATAAAAGACTTAGGAGAGTTTCAAAGTCTATAAATACCTCAATTTTTTTGGGTTTTAAATGTATGAATGGAAAATGAAGAGTTGCGACTTTTATGAATAGTTTGACTTTTATGAAATGTTGTGACTTTAATGCAAAGTTTTGACTTTTATGAAAATTTGCGCCTTTAATGAAAAGTTGTGACTTTTATTGAAAGTTGTGGCTATTATGAAAGATGACGATCTTTCCAAAAGATTGTGAATTTTCCAAAGGTTTATGACCTTTCCGGAAAGGCACAATAAGATCCTTTTTGTACTACCTTTTATTTCGATAAATTGAGAGATTTCCTCTCATTTTAATAATAGAATTTAAGACTTCTTCTAATACTTCTAAATCGAGTATTCTAAGTGTACTTTGTTCTAGTTGAGTGGCTCACTGACACCAACGTTTTTGATATACACTGGTGATTAAGATCATTCTATCCTGGAAGGACAAACCTCGGATACTAGAGGGGAATAATTTCCTTCATGAGACATTGTGCATTCAGTGGTCTTGATCTACTTTTTGTTTTTTTAAATTCTTGTATTTGTTACAGATTTTAGATTTGTGAAATAATTTATGTTCTTCTGTTCCATACTGGTTCATTAAACTTTGGTAACTTCGTATTTCTGCAAAGTTTATTGGAATCACTAAGATTCTTTAAATACAGATTGACAATAATTCTTCTTTAAGAAAAATATTTTTTATACTCTTCTAATTTTTTTCTGATCTACTTTCTCTACTATTTTTAATTTTCTAGCCATGAAAATATTGTATTCTACTGATTGAGAGAATCTGATCATGGAAGTAGAAGATAAATGCATTACATCTCCATAATTCATTGCTTTGTTTAGAAACTTCGAAGCGAGATTGTAACAGATATTTTTTTTTGGTATTCCAATTAAAGATGTAACTTCTTATTATTCATTTAAGGAGGAAAAAAGTTTCTAAAGGTTAAAAATAGTTATAATTATCATGTATGCGTTTTGAAAAAGTTCTGCAACTCGTAAGATTTTCGAATGAATTTTCCTTGGGAAATAGTGTTTCCTTTAAATTTCACTAGTTTGCAGAGTGAGACATGGATATTTTTGTTTGATAAATAGTATAACAAAATGTTATACTTGGAAGATTATTTTTTTAAAAAAAACATTTCTATGTGATAATCTAAGAATATGATTTATTCTGTTTGGAATTTTAAAAAAAACCTTTGTAGTTTTGTACTCACTGTCAATTTGATTGGGTCTGATTGTTGTAGACTAAAAAAAGTTTGTTGTTTTCTACTCTGAATTAATTGGACTTTGCAATTGCTTTGAAGAATATGAAAACATTACATGATAAGTCAGTGTTGTACTTTTTATGGTCTATAAACTTCATTGTTAAATAGAAAAAAATGTACAAAATTTTGTCTTTATTATTAGTATTCTAAATACTAAGTAGTATGTCTATTTGTGATAGACAAGAAAGACCAGCGACTTAGTGTTAGTGTGTTTGTTCCTCTATGGAATGAACTTTGACACTATGTAAAGATTGTCAAAGAGAATTGAAACTCTATAATTCTTTCGTGGAATAATATTTTCAAAAGAGGTTTTGATACTACCAATGACATTTGTGAGAGTATGGAAAAATAAGTGAAAAAATTTATTTTCAAATACTTGAAAAATAATTTTGATATCACATTTAAAATGTGGGGGTTCATTGCTTATGATTATACTTGTTGTCTAATTTACTTTTGGAGCAAAAGATATGAAATTCAAGGATACTTTTGTATCATGTTAGGGTTTCTCTGTTACTAATATATAGTGTGACTAGTATGAAACAATCAAATTATATATATACTTGTTCAAAATAATCGTGTTCTTTTATGAAGAAAGTGTCGCTTAAAATATTGTGATTTTTCATGAAAAGATATGTCTATTATATTAAATGTATTTGCGTAGTCATGAATATTGGTAAATAGTCATTTTTTATGTTTGTGTAAAAGTAACATTTGGACTATATTGCCTTCATTTAACCCGATGAAACTTTGTTCATGGGTAGTTCTATAAAAATCAAATTTAAACTTAAGGAAAGGTCCTTCTTAAAAGGACATTTGAAAAGGCTATGACTCTAAACAATATTTGTATCATACAAAATTGTAAAAAATAGGAACAAAAAATTAGTGAAGAAAAAGCTACCTCGCAAAGAGCTTTTTGAACAGATTGTTTTTATTTGTTCTTACTTTCTTGGGTCAATGTTTGTGACATGAACACTTGGGGCATGTCAATTACAAAATCTTGTAAGGAAATCTGATCAACATAGAAGTTTTGTCTAACTTTGAGTGCAAAAAATATAAATGGCAAGTTTATGTGGTATCTAAGTATGTTGAGCATTCTTATAAATATGATGAAAGGAATTATAATCCCTTAAAATTGATTTACAGTGATATTTGTGAAATGAAGTCAATACCATCTCGTAGTGGGAAAAAGTATCGCGTTACTTTAATTGACAACTGCATTTAACAAAAGAAGATTGTCTATTTGCTTAATGGTAGGGATGAAGCAATAGAAATTTCTAGAGAACATAATATTGAAGTTTAAAATAGTTGGGAAAAAGATAAGAAGTAATAAGAATGGAGAGTATGAATCTCCTTGTGCAGAAATATATTCGGAAAGTGGATTTATCCATGAAACTACAGCCCTATTCGCATCAATCTAAAGAGAATAAATTGAACATTGAAAGAAATGATGGATGCATTTGTAGAAGTTCGGATTTACCACAAAACCTGTGTGGAGGAACTATCCTTATTTCTAAAGGAAACAAAAAAAAAAATGTCTTTTCATAAAAAAGCAATTTTGTTTGTTCAGGACAAAATCTATTCCATATGAGAAATGGAAAGGAAGGAAATCCAACTTGATATATTTCAAAGTGTGGGGGTGTCTAGCCAAAGTCCAAGTTCCTATTCCTAAAAGGATTGAAATAGAACCTAAGATTGTGGACTATAAAATTAGACTTGAGTACTCTAGTGAAAGGTCTAAACGAACTTGGAAAGAACAAAACGAAAATGTACTTAATAAGGAGATTCAGAGGTTTACTAAATGTCAAGGGACATAAACTTCATTAAAAAATGATTTTGTAACATTTCTTGTGACTTATGTAGACAAATCCTTTTGGAAAAATGGTATCAATAGGGAGATTGATGTAACCTTTAGAAATCCTAATGGAAGTTTGTTGTTCTTCCTCAAGGAAATAAAATTTTTGGTTCAAAGTGAATCCTCAAAAGGAAAATGAAAGTCGATAGAACTATTGACAAATATACAATAAGAATTTGTGTCAAAGACTTTAGGAAAAAAACAAACAAGGTTTTGATCTGTTGATATATATACTCATCAGTAACTAGAATTGTATCCATTTGGATGTTAATATTATTATTGTGATACATGACTTCAAAATTCAATAAATGAATATGAAACATTTCTCTTAAACAAAAAATTGGAGGAAGAAATTTACATGAAACAACCCGGTGGTTTTATGGTTCGCGGTGAATAAAAGAAAATGTGCGAACATGTGAATTCACATTATGGAGTAAAACAAGCACTCAATACAATGACATAAGAAATTTGACCAAACCATGTTTGCAAATGGATTTAAGAATGGTAGAACTGATAAATGTGTTCACATTCAAATTACAAGGTCATTGTTTGTTTGTATATTTGTAATATGTTGATCATCAATATATACACTAATGACATAAATGCTACTGAACTTATGCTTGAAAGCAAGCTTGGAATAAAAAATTTTGGAGTTGCTGATGCGATCTTTTGTATAAAAATCCTTTGAACTCCATAATGTTTAACATTTTTACGGTCTTCATTTCATTGAAAAAGTACTTGACTAGTTCAAATATTTGGATGTCAATATTGTCAATTCTA
The DNA here is from genome assembly GCF_036512215.1 of Solanum lycopersicum. NCBI lineage: Eukaryota > Viridiplantae > Streptophyta > Magnoliopsida > Solanales > Solanaceae > Solanum > Solanum lycopersicum. Next base: position 52,534,299 of record NC_090808.1, read on the forward strand.
TAATAAATGTGAGTTTTACATTTCAAAAGAGTGAAAGCGAAAGTGATTCACAATTGGATTGTGCTAGAGTATTGGAAAGTGTGATGTACATCATGAAGTGTGCGCGATCAGGTTTAACATTTTCTATTAGTAAACTGAGTCAGTCACAAGTAATTCTAATCAAATTCATTAGATGAAAATAAATAGAGTTTTGGTGTATTTAAACAACACTTTAAACGATGCCTTGAATTATAACGATATCTAACAGTATTAAAAGGGTATAGTGATACAAATTTGATCACTGAACAAATGAAGTAAAATCCACAAGTGGATATATACTTATTCTTGGTAGAGGAGTAGTCTCTTGGAAATATTTCAAAAGAAACATGTATCGTTACCTTTATAATGATCTTTGAGCTAGGTGCTCAAGATAAGGTCGATGAATAAGTTGAAAGACTCCGGAATTTCTTGATAGATAATTTCTTTGGGCCAAAACCATTAGCATTAGTGTGCATACACTTTTATAATGAAGATGTAATAGGTATGGGATGGAGCATGATGTATAACAGAAAATCTTGTCATAAAGGACATAAACATGATACCGATAAAAAACTACTCTCTAGAGGAATTATCAGAATTGACTATGTAAAGTTAAAGGATAATGTGTCGGATACACTTATAAAAAGGCCTAACTAGAGAGAAAGTTTAAAGATCATCTAAAGGAATGGATTTACAGCTTAGGACAAGTTAGCATGGAGGTAACTCTACCTAGCAGACTCGAGATCCCAAGAGCTAGATTCAAGGAGAAAAATGAAGTTGTGTCTGATGATTCGTCATTGTTAGCAAACTCAATCCATTCTCATGATGAATTCAATGCTCAAGGACAAGGATACAACATTAAGTCTTGTTAATGAGTTAATAAAGCTTAATGGTTCTAATGATTTGCTATATTTGGCAGAGTTGACCAAATAGTGTATTTACGCGATAACACAATTATAAATTACGTATGTGAGTGTAAAGAGTAAGCCACTTCAAAGAGGATGATTGTCAAAAGCCCATGTTTCTATACACTCATGAAACCAGGAGATGTTCATGGCTGAAACGAACGCAATCGTAAGAACCATAAACGGTAAAGGGTTAATTGTGTGACATATGGTTTTCTAGGTATATACTGAAGCTCAACGGTTCAAAGATATCGCATCTGCCGATTGACCTAGTATATCCGACATATGTTCACTACGGAAATTCCAAGGGGAAATCTACTATTCAGATGCAATTAATTCTTTCTTGTAAAGTACACATACGTGTGCATTTCTTTGTCTTGGAGTCATTCCCCATTCATGTGGGGATTTTCGGGTTTTGAATGTGTGAATGGAAAATCAAGAGTTGTGACTTTTATGAATAGTTGTGACTTTTTTGAAAGGTGTCACGACCCAAATTTTGCAAGTCGTGATGGCACCTATGTTCCCAACCAATAGGTAAGCCAACCCAACATATTAACCCAACTAAACCAACAAATGAGTAAAAAGACCAACGCTTAGCAAGAATCTCCAACATTGAGTTCCTTATATGTACGAAAGGCGGAAGATAAAATATATCACCCCAAGAATTCGTGTCTTAAGTACAAGAGCTTCTAAAATTCGATGCAAGTCTGAAACTAAATGACAAATCTAACATAAGGGATATCCTGTTTGAATACTAATAACAGAATAAATAAAAGATAAAGGGAGGTGTGGGCCACGGAACAGCCAAGCAGCTCACCACAACTCCAAGAACTTCAAGCCGGACTCAATTTGCTCCACGAGATGTGCTCCTACTCGGAATCGAATCTGCACCACAAAGAGTGCAACAAGCGTAGTATGAGTATGAAACCACGTGTACCCAGTATTGTCTCATTGACCGACAATGAAGAAGTAGTGACGGGAGTTATATAAGAAAATAAATTCTTAGATTGTACAAGTGTGTATATATATATATATATATTACACTTACTGTTTAAGTTTCCTCAATAAAGGAAATAAACATTTAATATTTTCCAAACACCAAACGAAACATGTAGTCATCAAGAATGAATGATGGGATGAAATGCAACGCAATATGATGCCATGTAATGATATGTCTCAGAATACCCAGTACTCACTCAACCATATATACATGATACTCCTCGGAAATACATCGAGAGTTCATGACCCATGGGGGACTCGCGAGGTCCATATACCGACACGGACGATCTCCACTTGTCTGTGCGGACGATCTCAACGCACTATCATAATATCAAACAATTTTCGCACGGACGGTCTCCACGTTCCCAAATTACAATCTTAACATCTCACCATCCCCAGCACGGACGATCTTCACATGCCCAACTTATACTCAGTCTCATCTCTATGCATGTGCACAATATTGTTTCGATAGAGGGAATGATGATGCATCTCAATCAATCAATATGAATATAATACATAACCACCTTAATTATCTCAACTATACGGGTGAAATAAATAAAACACAATCACACAAGGATTCAAGTCAATAATATATCAGCTAATGTTCATATGCTTTGGCATTCTCCAATTTCAGTCCACATTCTATAATAGTACTTTTCCTTTTTATAACACCGGTACTCGTACCAATCCCGTCACACCATTGATACGAGACCACCATCTTTCCCCCTTACCCCTTGTCTATTTTCATTTTTTAATGTTTAATTAGGAAAACGTCCTTCAACAAGTCTAAAAAGTCTTAACATACCTTAGATGCCGAGCTTGTGCCACGAATCTTTTAATATTTTTCCTTTTCTTTTCGCAAGGTTTCGGAATGTTCCCAATCTACCAATTTTTCAATATTCGTATGTAAGCAATTTTTTTTGTAGACATTCAAATTATTATATGTCTATCATAGACGCTAAAACTCACTCATATTTCCAACAAACTCCAAATTTTGATATATATTGGTATGCCAATTTTTTTCATACTTGCTAAATTTCAAGCCAAGAACTTAACTCTAACCTCTTCAAATGGACTAAAATTCAATGTTAGATCATATAAAATAACACCTAATAATTAATTACCAATCCCAATATATTAAAAACTAGCATTTTAATATATGAATAATACGTGAACCAAATTTCCACCCATTGGCAGAAGTGGAACGCCCCTCCCCTTTTCACATTTTTTTTCTTTCTTCGTTTGCACTGCCCATTTCAAACATCTCCCATTATCTATATAGCATAGAATAATAACACAATCCCAAACACTCCGACAATATATTACTATATATAGAATTGAAAAGAACGAATAGCTCATATCATTACCTGAACAATGGCTATGATTTTTCTCCCTCTCGCTGGTCACCTGTGGTAAGGTTTCACCTCCCTAATTTTCATTTTCCTTTTCTTCTGAATAAGAAATTATTAACCGTGAAACTCCACTAACCTATTATCTAATTATTTAATAAAAGTTTCATCAATTGGGTACTCATAGTTATCTGAAAGCTTAAAAATAACCCCTTTAAATTTTTAAAAGGAGTCAAACTAGTCCTAGTTCTCAAAACGACCTAGCGGGTCGTTACAAAAGGTTGAGACTTCAATGAAAATTTGTGACTTTTATGAAAATTTGTGACTTTAATGAAAAGTTGCGACTTTTATGAAAAGTTGTGACTTTTATAAAAAGTTGCGACTTTTATGAAAAGTTGTGACTTTTATAAAAAGTTGCGACTTTTATGGAAAGTTGTGACTCTTATGGAAGGTGCTGACCTTTCCAACAGACTATGACTTTTTCAAAGATTTGTGACTTTTCCGGTAAGGCATAATAAGAACCTTCTCTCACTACCCTTTGTTTTTATAAAATTAAATATTTGCTCTCATTTTAATAATAGAATTTTTGTACTTCTTCTACTACTTCTAAATATAGTATTCTAAATGTACTTTACTGCCGTTGAAAGGATCGTTGACACTAGCATTTTGGGTATCAATACACTGGCTATTGAGATCATTTTATCATGGGAGGAAATATTTCAAATAAAACCTCGGATACTAGAAGGGAATAATTTCCTTATGGAGACACTGTGCATTTAGTGGGCTTGATCTTCTTTCTGTTTTTAAAAATACTGGTATGTGTTACAGATATTATATTTGTGAATTAAATTCAATTCTTCAGTTCTTCACTAGTTCATTAAACTTTGGTAACTTCATGTTTCTTTATGATTTGTTTGAATCAATAAGATTCTTTAAACGCAGATTGACAACAATTCTTCTTCAATAAAAATATTTCGTATATTTTTTCTAATATGCTTCTGATCTAGTTTCTCTACTACTTTTAATTTCTAGTCATGAAAATATTCTTAAACTTTGTGTGTATTATTAAGCTCTTCAAAGTTTTGTTTTAAGTATCTTAGGAATATAAAATAAACAACAAATGGTTCATTTAAGAATTTTGTATTACATAATGAGAAGATTAAAACACGATCAAAAGTTTGAGAGAGTTTTTAGATTTATTGAGGAGTGTTGCGAGTTTTTGAGGAAAGAGTTGTAAGATTATAATTAAGAGTTTTGATTGCTATCAAGTGTGTGTAGGATTCGTCTAAAAAATTTTAGGAACTTGATGGATGCTAGAAGACATGAACCTGGGTTTTTTTGTCTTTGATAGCAAGGAATTACAGATTATAATTTCTTAGCTAGGAATAAGAGTTTATAATTTCTTAGGTTACATAGGTTTGTAATCTTTTGTTGAGGCTCATAGTTTATGAAGTGGAGTTAAATCCTACAGAGGTGTAGGTCATGGTTTTTACCCATTATGAGTTTGGAGTTTTAGCGATAATATATTCTATCGTTATTTTATTTTCTTTAGAAAACGTAACTGCTCTAATATGCAAAAGAACATAGAGAATATACATGTTCTTTAGGCAAATTTGGGAGACAAAATTCTAACAGAGTAAAGATTACCGCGACATGGAAGGATAAGAATGGAGAAATGGAAAGACCTAGAAGAGAGTAGAAAGAACAAAAAAGTCAACGACAGGTTATTTGTTGAAAACAAAAAAAAGTTTATATGAAACACCTAGAAGAGAGTAGAAATAAGAAAAAGTAGTCAAGAACACGTGGTTTAGTCGAGGATGGATTCTTTGCTGAAAAACAAGAAATAGGCTACACATGCTATGCGTTTTTAGAAAAGTTAACTTTAGTTGCAACTGATTTTTTAATAACATTTTTATTTATTTTATATGATCTATAAAAAAGTAGGAAAAAGATTATAAAAATATATTTACACATTAAAAAAAATTAGAAAAATATAAAATAAAAATAAAAATAAGTTATGAGCAGAGAGTTAGATGAGGTAGAGTATATTTTTATTTTATTTTATTAAACCATTATGATTGAATTCATTTAAGTGATTACTAGATTACACCGTTAAATACCAGAATCACTCTTCTTCTTCATAAACATTTAATAGATAATTATATAATATATTACTTGTGCCATTTCAAAATAACAATTTATAACTCGTGTTATTTGTGAATCAACTATATGAACTACTAATATATTATCACATTTGAAGAATAACACAAAGATTATAATATTGTAAAATAATGACTGGTTAAAATTGTCATACCTTTCCTTTGATTTCTCACATTAATATGCAAAGTTAATCCAACAATAATTGCATATCTAATATAATCTCGTAAGCTTGATTTGAGAAGGAAAGTCGATATGTTTGGGCTTGTGTTCTATGTATCGAGAAAGGTGGATATAGAATACTAAAAACTAAAAGGTGTCCATTTTAGAGAGTTTTTCCATGGACAGGAGAACCATGTAGGTTTTTCCTTGGTCCATTGGATATAATCCTAAGGATAAAATGACGTTAGTTGAGGTTTTGAGTCTTTTTATCGAACTTATCCCTCCATATTTGTTTGTAAAGAAGTCTTTGTTGTCTATAGCATCGGCAGATGGAAAGCCAACAGCCGTAGATAAAGCTAGTAAAATCAAGCCAAGACCTGGCAGAACTAGGGTCAAGGTTATAACGATCCAATGAATAAGCTTCCAAATCATATATGTTTGCATTTTGAGGATGTAAAATCTAGTATGTTGAAAGAGGTTTTTCGGGAGATTGTATATGATAATCTACCTTTGTATTTTAATTATTTTAAGCATCGAGATCATGAAAAAGGTAATTGTCGTTTGATGTGGAAATGAAATTAAAATAACAAACAAAGTGATGATACAATTTAAGTTTCTTTAAAAGGTACTATCAATAGTCAAAAGTATCAAGGTGATGCGAGAGAAATATTAAATGAAAAAAAAAGGTTGATCAACAGTTGGTTGTTGTAACTTCTGAGCAAAGCCATAGACACTTAATAGATGTGTTATGAGTAATATGAATGTTCAAACAACTATTTAATATATAGGGAAAACGTCAAGAGTTGGGGTTGATGCGCCCCGAGTTGGTTCAAGCCAAAAATTAATGGAGTCAGGACACAAACTAATGGAGACATGTGATGTTGCAGATGCTTAAAATTCTGGGCAGCATGTTTTGCATGTTCAAATCAAGAATGTAACTAAAAATTGGATGCTGGTTGCACACAAAAATTAAATTTGTAAACCAAGTCTTTCCCCGACTAGTTAAAATAATTCTCCATATGGTCAAAAGGGTGTGACTGAAAATTTTCATGTGAGAAGAGACAAGATATTAGTAATGTCTCAAGAGACCTATTATGTTCGAATAACTTTTATGCTTTATCGAACTACTAGAAATTCTTAGTTTGCCGACCAGCAAAATAGTTAAAATATAGTAGAAAATGGAGTTTTTCGATGACTTTCGGACTATTTTTTAATAGTCAGCATATTGAACATCGTAAAATATTTACCTACTAAATTATTTAAACTTTTCCAATAACGGTGGTCGATAAATATAAAACTAGTCCTCACCATTAAACTATCAAAATGACTGACTACAGTAGTCGAAAAAATATTAAAATAATAGTCTATTAATTAAAAAAATCCCTACTACAGTTGTCATAGTATTTACGTAATTAAATATTAGAATTAATATATCTTACGACAATAGCTAGTCGGCATATATAACTTATTTATTGTCATTTAAGTATTTTTCCGAGTACTGAGGTCAGAATATATACAATTTATTTAGTATCTTTTCATGTGATCTTTTCTTGATAAAAAGATTCCTATATTTGTAATATATCGAAATGTAGATTTGTAGTGTTTTGACTCTTTTTTCCTTAACTATTTGTTTTGTATTGCTCTTATGGGATCCCCAAAATCTGAAAGTCAACTTCTTGTTATGTTTCTTCAATTTTTTATGAAGATGATCGTGATACTAAAAAAGCATTTGAATTCGAATGTTTGTTGGACATGAAATTTTATTCCTACCTTTTGTTTCAGACTAAAAAATAAAAGATAATAATGATTTTAGATATTTAAGCCAATCCACTTTAACATTGGAAACAAGAATCGAGTTTCACAAAGAGATGGAAAAAAATAACTATCTTCTTTTACAGCTTTGGTGACTGTATCTGTAAACCCAATCAAAGATCAAAAATATTAAAGTCATCCACAAAATATAAACCTTAATCAAAAGTTTTAAATGCATCTGACAATAATGCAAAATAGATATCTTTTCAAACCCTAAAGGGTAACAGAAAATTGAATGCATATCATACAAATTAACCAACGTATACCTGAATACTACAGGAACAATTCGAGAATAAGCCTGGAAAGTTAATGTGAATAGAAAAGATTGGTAGAGATCCTTTAGACTAATGGCATTGAAGCATTTTTGCTGCCTGTAATACCACGTACAAATGCGTGATGGATTTCAGAAAAAACAAATTTCACCTACATATTAGTGTACATTAAACGTGTTTATAAAATTTGTCTGAAATTCATAGCATGAGAATAAAGAGTAATAGGAATGGAATACCTTTTCATAGCTCTCTCATAGTTAAATTCTAAAAATCTCTTTGTCCACTTCCCGACTAATTTGCATTTGAGAGAGGAATAAAATCTACAATTGTAATGGAATACTTTCCAAAATACATGTAGGCATGAAGTGTCTATAATATCAAATGAATGCCACAATAAGAAGTCAAATCCTAGAAAAGTCCCTTCTTCAGGAAAAGGAAAACAAAGGCAATGAGTTATTTTGACTTTGTTTTCCTTTTTTCCAGAAGAGGGAACTTTTCGAGGAATTAGCTTCCTTGTTATGACACTCTTTTGGTACTATCACTGCATTCATACAGATATTCTGAGAAGCGTTTCAATATTATTCTAGAGTTAATTCGTCTCTCTGATGCACATGATAGCTAAGGTATCACTCCAAGCTGCAATTCCAATATTTCTTATATCGATTCAAACACACATTTCTTCAATGATTATTGATTATACTTTCTTCACACTTCACCATTAAAAGATATGAATATAAGGAAATAGTTTTATATTTTACGGCAAACTATTAAGGGAACATCTTAATGGCGTATAAATTAGGGTTACTAAGGAACTTAAATGATTAAAATTGAAAAATGTCCTATGGGGTCCTAGTTTTTTTTTCTTTTCATCTTGTGGCATCTAAGGATGTTATTTATGAGAAATTCAACAAATGTTGATAACTGATTTTAATAAACAAAAACAATACAGTAGTAGAAAAACTCAGAAAAGAAAATGGAAATTGAGACGTCATAATAAAGAAAAGCCATAAAAGAGAGGAAAAGACAATTTAATAACTCATATATCAAATCTCATAAAGAGGTGAACACAGCATTGTGCTAACCTCATAATCGATTGTTTTAATAATGACAAATGCATATGCTAACTAGTGAGTTATTGCAGGAAAGGAATGAGATACATCACCAAAGCACAGACTCTTGTTCAAGATGATTGGAGGAGTCAAGTGAATCATGAGCAAATCTAATCAAGAAAGCAAAGTGAATATTTGATCAATCAAATACAATTTCAGAGCTTGCAATAATTAAAGGAAGGCAAACAAGGAAAATATTTTACAGCTTGCAAAATTAAAGGAGGACAGACAAGAAAAATCTCTCAAGTAAAACAAGAAGGACAAGTTAATTAAAAAAAGGTACAATCAAGGAACAATTATCGGTACTTAAATCTGTATACTATCATAGATTTCAAAAATAATTAAACATTGATTATCGGCAAATATCTTTAAACGAAAAAAGCGAGGTAAAAGACTAAACAACAAAACTTGATATAATTAGTTAAACACAACCTAATTCACAAATTATTAAGATAAAATAAACCTCCATTCTTGAGCATTGAGATCAAAACAAGAGAGAAGATCTAAAAATAACAAAGAGTGCTAAACAACGAAGTGAATTCTAAAAACCTTTATTTAGTTAACTAAAATATGTATTCATAATAGCTAAAAGAAAAACTAAACCCAACACATCACATCAAAAGAGCAAGGAATACGAATTTTAACTGGTTTTATGCAGCGACTAGAACTCGAGCCTGGACGTGACGAATTCCAACACCACTTCGACTCAAAATAGTTGCGAATTAACAAAATTTCAGCGATGAATATAAGAACTCCCAAAAACATAGTTGGGTGTTCTTTTTCACGCCTCCAAAATCTCCTCCCCTGAACATTAAGAGTGAGGGGGGTTATTTAGGACAAACTCTAGGTCAAAATATAGGGGAAAATGATTTGGGAATCTGGAAATTTTCAAATCTTGAATTGGGTCTTGGGTCTCTTAATGTGAAATGGTTTTAGTGAATTTGGGCCAAAATTTTGGGTTAAAGGTTATCTGATGGTCCAAATATGGACAAAACAAAATTCCCTTATGAGAGTTTCAAAGGTAAATGACATGGATTTAAAGTCAACTAATTATTCAGGCTTCTAAACTTTACCAACATAAAAATAATTATTTGAAAATGAAAGATCATAATTAAATTGCTAGTTATAAAGAAATAAGTTGCGTACTTAATTGAAACTCTATTTTTCGTAAAATGATTTTCTAACTATTTATTCAAATTTATTATGGCATGCCTCTTTCTACCCCTGAGACGCAGACACTGAACCTAGGACCACAAGTGATCCCAAGATAACCATGCTGGCATGATCATAAGCATACTAATGATAATAAACTAAATGCGGAAGATAAATCATAATTTAAACTGAAAAGATGGGGAATATTCATATTCTATAAGTGTGTAAATTATATCAACGAGTTTAATACAAAGAAGTTATTAACTCAATACTATGCTGAAACAAACTATGTCTTAAAATAGCCTCCAAACTCGACTGGAAATACTGGGACAAGCACCAACTAAATCTAGCAAAAATTGAAACTAAATGACTAAAAGACTGAGAAAGAAGCTCATGACTATTGTTCTTGGAGAATGACTCACCTCTGAATCTAATTAACTGGAGATTGGAAAATTGATCTATGCATGATCTGAATGCTGAGAACCTGAATATTAATCACGAGACGATGTAGCACAGGTATGCGTCAGTACATGAAGGTACTGAGCATGTAGAATCGAGTAAAGCTGAAACAAAACATAACTGATCAAGCTTAAAATCAAGTATAATAATTTGAACATTAATATACTGAATTATGAGCTAACTAAATATAATGACCAATTTATAACATGCTGAAACTGAATAATAAATATACTGATAAATGGTCAATGCAAGAGAGCGTGATTGAACTGTGGGAGATACTAATCACCGGTAATAACACCACATGATCTAAATATGGATTATGATGTATATGCACCATCGAGGAAACCCAATATACCCTGCTATAGGTATAAAAGGATGTTGGCGTGATCACGAAACTGATTGCCCATAGAAATGACTTACAACCTAATTGACTAGTAATTTTGGGACTATTAGGTATGCCAAACCCTAGTACAACTCAGTATTATGCTACTCCCATTGACTTATGTAGTTAACATATTATTTCTGAATTTCTGTAATTGTTGTATAGCTGAAAACTGAACATGTAAATTGGGAATGCAACATTTAATTTGATAATGATGCATTAAAATTGAAGAATGTATAACTCCATAACTGAATTATTTGACCTTGCATGTGTAATACATGAACTAAAGAAATACAAATCTAGTGTTCTGAATTTCATGTGATAATCTGAGTAACAACATTATAATATGATTTGGAACATATATTTTTACTAAATCATGAAGTTCTGTTGTAATTCTAGCGAACCTAGGTTTGATCATGATAAGAGAATCAAGAATTGACTTAAAACTAGGTACCCAATGGGTGAAAGTATTCCAATTGTGAAATCCCACATATTTGGTGATGAAATTCACGGAGAAACACTTAGATTTTGTGGCTAGAAGGGTTCTTGACCTTTTTCTCCTTTCTTGCTTCTAATTTCTAACTTCTGATTTATGATTTTGACATAGGTATGTTCTTGTTATGTTTCTAGGTATAAATTGACTAACATATGATTATTTAGGGTCAAAACGACGTATCTTAGGTTTAAATGAAGTGGGAAAAGATAAAAAGACCCCTTGGATAAGTTGTTGTCGGACCAAATGACGATTAGGACAGACGGTATGTCGTTTGGTCCGTAGATTGGGTCTATTCAATAGGTCTTTACTAAAATAAAGATAACATTATACTCAAAGATCTAATTTTAGCAAGGTCGGTGGATATGGAAAGATAATTCAATTATATATCTGTGGATATGTCATAGGACACCTAATTCATTTTGTGCTAAAAGTTATGACCATTTGAAGTTAATCGTACTGCATTTCCCCCTAAACTGTCTGCTAATTCCCACATATGGTCAGACCTACGGATCGTGGGTCCACCTACGAACCGTTCTGGTCATCCGTGGCTCTTGTCAGAGAGCGGGTGAATAGGGTGTTAATCGAGGTTCATTTACTACGGTGTAAAGTCTGACTTACAGACCGTAGGTCTATCCGTTGATCATGACTTAATTAAATTCTCCTGTGCTGATATTTTGGGGGTTTCTGACCCCATTGAGGGATGTGCAAGAAAGACCGTGGGTCAGCCTACGATCCGTCGTGGCCCCCTTGGTTGCACTTGTAAATTTTTTTGAAAATCTTGTTTATGGTCTGTTTTGGATATCGAATGTTACCGATAAATTATACAAATCTATATATTTTATGTATAAAGATATATAATTCATTGAAAATATGGCAAAAGGTGTTTGGAAGATAATCTTGAGAGTATTTTTGATTTTCAAAAACTATTATTTCCAATTATTCAATATTTAAGAAGCTTAAAAATTAATCGAATCGTGAAGGGACAAAATTTGAAATCAACAAGTGTCATCACTATAAAATATATTGACGCCACTTCAACAGAAAGCTTAAATAAATTGAACTTTCTAATAGTCTCCTTCTACTATTCTTAATTTGACCATTAAGAAATCAAGCTCTTCAATATTTGTATGAGATGAAAATGTTAAAATGAACTCATATATCAACCTAAAAAAATGACTACCGATACAAGATTTACAATTTTCTTAACATGATATAACAATAAAGTAATAAAATTAATGTTTTAGGTATATCATTTTTATAGTGCTACCCCCTTATTTGATTTTTGTTGTAGCGGATTGATTTGCATATATTTACTTTACACATAAAACTTAAGAATAAAAAAAACGATTGATTTTAGAAATTTAATCTATTCAACTTCAACATCAGAAATCGAGAAAGAGTTTAAAAAAAGGAAAAAAATAAACTATCTTATTTTTACCCCTTTGATCACTACTATTCACAAACCAGATCAAAGATCAATACTTTGAAAATAATCCACATCTCTATATATAAACCGTAATCAAAAGTTTTAAACACCAAAAAGGGTAAATGAAAAAAATTAATTAAAAATCAAAACAATTAACCAACATATATATGCCCGAACTGGTTGCGCAAACATCTACTTTTTAGACCGAATTCGACCGGGATAAGGAGAATGTCATCCTCGCGAATTAGAAGTTATAAAGTTGTAGAAGTATGTCTTTTTCAACAACCAAACAGTATATAATGTTTTCTTTTGTAAAGCATTACGCAGACAAGATAATTTTCTTAATCAAATTGGTAAACTAGAAAAACTACGAAGCAGAAGTAAAGGAGACAAAAGCCTGAAAGATGTAGAAAAGCAAAAACTTGTCACGTGAACTTCAAATTTGAAGTAGAAGAGAAAGTTAAAACCAAGTAGAAGCGGGAGTTAGTCATTAATAAAACTTTCTTATTTTGTTAAGGTAATCTGTGTGGAAAGGAGCCCTTACGTGAGAAGGAGTTCGAGTCATGTTCTGGTTAAAGAAGTTTTTTAAAAGCGGCGAAGGCTAAGTTTTGTTTAATCATATGTAGGATAGTTTCAAAGTCTATAAATATCGCAATAGTTCATTGAAGAATTTTGTGCACTTTCATTGAGAAAAGATTAAAACATGATCAAGAGTTTGAGAAAGTTTTGACATTTATTAGGGAGTGTCGCGAGTTTTTGAGGAAAATTTTGTAAGGTTGTAATTATGAAATATTATTACAATCAAATATATGTGTAGGATTCTTCTAACAAGTTTGAGAAACTTTACGGATGGTAGAAGACTTATACATGGGGGGTTGTGTCTTTAGTAACTAGGAATTACAGTTTATAATTTCTTAGCTAGGAATTAAAGTTCATAATTCCTTCGGTTACATATGTTTGTAATCTTTTGTTGAGGCTCAGAGTTTAATGAAATGAAGTTAAATCCTACATAGGTGTAGGTCCTGGTTTTTATCCTCTATGATTTGGGTTTTTTGCGATAATATATTGTGTTACTATTTTATTTGTTTTACAAAATGTAACTATTATAATATGAAAATTAACATATAGAATATACTTGTTCCTCATACATATTTGGGGGTCAGAGTTCAAACAGAGTGAATATCACTGGGACCTGGAAGAATGAGAATTGAGAAATGGAAAGACCTAGAAGAGAGTAGAAAGAAAAAAATTAGTCAAAGACAAGTGATTTAGTCGAGAAGATGTGATTTGTTAAAAACAATAAATAATGTAGACATAAAGACCTTGCAGAGAGTACAAAGAAAAAAAAGTAGTCAAGGACAAGTGGTTTAGTCGAGGACATGTTATTTACTAAAAAACAAGAAATAACACATGTTGTGCGTTTTTTAGAAAAGTATTTTTTACTTGCGGCAACACTTTTTTAAATAACATTTTTATTTCTTTTCTATTATCTATATGAAAGTAGGAAAAAATTCTAAAAATATATTTAAATATTTAAAATAAAATAAGAAAAATATAAAAATAAAAGTAAGTTATGAGAAGAGAGTTAGATGAGGTGGAGTATATTTTTATGTTATTTTATTAAACCGTTATGATTAACTTCATTTGATTGATTACTCTTATTCATTATTAATATTTAACATATAATAATATAATGATATTAGGTGTGCCATTTCAAAAAAAAAAAATTGAATCGTGTGATTTGTGAATTAACTATATAAACTACTAATATATCAGCATATTATAATATAATGACAGGTTAAAATTACCATACCTTTCCTTTGATTTTTCACATTTATATGCTAAGTTAATCCAGCAATAATTGCATATCTAATATAATCTCGTTAGCTAGATTTGAATAGAAAAGTCGATATGTTTGGGTTTGTTTTATATGTATCGAGAGAACTGGATGGTAAATACTAAAAACCAGAAGGTGTCCATTGTAGAGAGTTATTCAATAGACAGGACAACCAATTAGGGTTTTTCCAGAGTCCATTGGATATAATCCTAAGGTGACAACGATGTTAGTTGTGGCTTTGATACTTTTTATTGAACTTATCTCTCCAAATTTGTTTACAAAGAAGTCTTTGTTGTCTATAGAAATGACAGTTGAAAAGCCAATAGCTATAGATAAAGCTTCTAAAATAAGCCAACACCAAACACAACTAAGGTCAAGGTTATACTAGATCTAATGGAAAAAATTCCAAATCGTATAAGATTGTAAGCACCGAGATCATGATGAAGATAATTGTCGTTTGATCTCGAAAAGAAATTAAAATAACAAACAAAATTGCATATACAATTAATGTTGCTTCGAAAGGTACTATCAATAGTGAAAAGCATCAAGGTGATGCGAGAGAAATATTGAATGAAAACATGAAGGTTGATCAACAATTCATTGTTGCCAATTCTGAGCAAAATCGTACACACACTCAATTGATGATGTTATAAGTTATATTGCTGTCCAAACAACAACTGAATATAAAGGGAAAGCGTCAATAGTTGGGGTTGATGCGCCGCGAGTTGGAGAAGGCCAAAAATTAATAGAGTCCGGACAAACTAATGGATACATCTGACGATGTTGAAGATGCTGAAAATTCTGGGAAGCATGTTTTGCAAGTTTAAACCAAGAATGTAACTAAAAATTGGACACAGACTACACACATAAATTCAACTAGTAATTGAAGCATTTCCTCGACTATTCAAACTTATTCTCCATTTAATTGAATAGGGTGTGAATGAAAATTTTTATGATAGTGAAAAAAGACAAAATTTGAGTAATGTCTCAAGAAACCTATTATGTTCTAATAACATTGATGCTTTATCGAACTACTAGAAGTTCGTCATTTGTCAACCGCAAAAATAGACTTAATATAGTCAGAAAATGGAATTTTTCGATGACTTTCTGACTATATTTGGGTAGTCGGCATATTGAACGTCGTAAAATATTTACCAGCTACAGTAGTCAGACTTTGCCGATAACCATAGTCGAAAAATATAAAACTAGTCCTGAACATTAAACTATTTAAATGGACGACTACAATAGGTTAAAAATATATTAAAATAATAGTTTATGAATTCAAAACATCCCAACTACAGTTGTCGTAGTATATAAGTAATTAATTATTTAATTAATATATCTTCCTACTACAGTATAATCATTTAAGTATTTTTCAGAGTAGTGTAGTCAAAATAACTAATTTATTAAATAAATAACTAGGTACTCTTCGATTATTATAGTAGGCAATATTAATTTTATTTTTGTTGTGGCAGATTAGTTGCCGCTAAAAAAACTTTTACCAGCAACTGTTCTTTTTTTTTGTGGCAGATTTGGTTGCCGCTATACAACAAACTTTCAGCCTCGACTATAAGTTTCTTTAGTTGACACTAAACTTTTAACGCAACTTTAAAAGGAATTAGAAGCGGTTTTTTTTGCCACTGATACTTTAGTTTTGCGGCGAATTTATATGATTTAGTACTAGAGGAGGGTTCGGTCTTACCTCAAAAATTTTTTATCCTTTGCAAAAGTAGGGTTATGAGATTACTCATCATACATACCTTTATCATATTCATAAGTATCCAATTAAATCTTTTTATGATATCTTAGCTAAATTTGATTCGAAATATAAAAAAAACAGTTAATATTTCTTTTAAATAAAATTTTATGCTTAAGACAATCTTACTAATAATATTCTTTTCTTCACATAATAAAAACATATCTGCCTTAAATTCATTCATAACATCTGGTAAAACATATCTTTAATTTCTTCTTTGTACTTTCTGATTAAGCTTTAGAGTATATACCAACTAGTTGACTTATAAGGTTGATCACTTAAATCTTTTATAATTCATTAATCTTATTTCTTCTCAAGTAAACAAAAGGTTCTGAATACCATCAATGTCTATTGGAGGAGCAGCAATGAAGAAAATATATAATAAATACACAAGTTATCAGCAATAAGCTAGGGATCATCAAAACATCAAACCCTTTTCGAAACAATGTGAGACTTTTACCCACTCTAACATAATTACGTCAATGGTGATGACATGGGCATCAAACAGCGGTATTAAAACTGATAGAATAATGAGTCTTATTGATAAAGAGGTCTACATCAATTATATATAGAGGAAACATAAATAAGTAATTACACATGACTCACATAATTATATTTAATTATAGTTAATCCTATTACCCCCCCCCCCCGAAAGCTGATCCACGGGTACGAGGGGAAGCTTGGTAGCGAGGTAATGAAACCGGTGGAAGGGGTTTAGTAAGGATGTCTGCAAGTTTTTTGGAAGACGAAACCTGAGTTTTGCTCATAGTACCACTCATAAAGTGTTCACGAACAAAGTGGCAATCAGAACCAACATGCTTCATATGATCGTGAAGGACTGGATTTTGGTAAGGAAAATGGTGGACTCATTGTCACAGTAAATCTTTGGCCGAAAAAGAGGAAGACCAAGAGCATCCATAATATGATGAAGCCACATAGCTTCGGCACTCCAGTCGCCATAGCCCTGTATTCATCTTTGGTGGAAGAGCGATAAACTCGCGTTTGCTTTTTTGTGCACCATGATATTTTGTTTGGTCCAAGAAACAGTAGATACCCGGTAGTGGAGCGACGATCATCCTTGTCATTAGCCCAATCTGAGTTTGAGTAGACGGATAGTTCCATATATTCTTTTTGGAAAAGAAGCCCACGACGTGATCTACCCTTTAGATAACGGAGAATCCGTTTCAATGCCTGGAAATTCTGTTAAGTTGGAGCATGCATAGACTCAGAGACACGATTAACAACATATTGAATTTATGGACGAGTAAAAGCCAGATAATGAAGTCCGACAATAATGCTTCGATAGAGGGTTGGATTGTCAAATAGACGGCTGTTTGAGTTGGTCAGCGGTCGGACATCCATGGGAGTAGGTCAAGTTTGGATTCAGCCATCCCAGCCCGGGTGAGACGCTCCTCAGTGTATTTTGACTGATGAAGTAGGAGACTAGAAGAGGTACAGAGTACCTAAATTCCAAGGAAGTAATGGAGAGGGCCAAGATCTTTCATCTGAAAATTTTGATGCATGGCCTTCGTGATAATTGAGATAAGATCAGATGAACTGCCGGTAATCAAAATATCATCAACATAGAGAAGGATTATAACCAGGTCACGAGGATGCCGTAGTGTTAATAGACTCGTGTCATGAGTGCACGTATGGAAGCCCGTATTTTGCAGAAAAGAGGAAAACCATTATACCAAGCCCGGGTGGCCTGTTAAAGACCATAGAGGGACAATTTGAGCTTGCAGACAAGGTATGGATGGCGGGAATCAACGTAGCTGAGTGGTTGATCCATATAAATGTCCTCCTACAGAGTGCCATGCAGAAAGGCGTTGCTAGCATCTAGCTGGTGTAGGGGATAGTCATTATGAAGGGCTAGACAATACTAGACGGATAGTCTTTTGCTTGACGACTTGGCTGAAAGTGTCCTTATAGTCAATGTCATACTTTTGATTATAACCCTTCACAACTAGGCGATCCTTGTAACGAGATATGTATCCATCTGCATTACATTTGTTGCAGTACACCCACTTGCAACCAATTTGTTTTCGATGTCGGAGTGCTGGCACCAATTAATAAGATACATGTATTCGTCATCCATAGTCTAACACCAAAGGGGATTACTAGAGGTTTGTTTGTAGGTAATATGTTCAGAGGGAGAGATAGCAGGCAAAGTAGTGGTGTAGGCTTTGGTCTTGAAAATTCCTGATTTGGAATGGGTTTACATACGATGTAATGGTGGTGGGGGTGGGGGTGGTAGGGGTGCTGGTGAGACTATTGGAAAGTGTTGTTAAGGTGGGTGGAAGCTTGGTGGGGTTTGTGGGATGGGTAGATTTTGTGGGCTGGGTGGTCCAACTTGGATATGGGATTCGGGGTTATTCGTTGGTTGCAGAATTGATGAGTTGATGGGTTCCGGTACAAGGACATGTGAGCTCCGTGGAAAGATCGGAATAATATCAAGTGGGTTGGACGTGGCAGAGATAGAACTCAATCGGGGATAGGGAAATTCATCATCGATAAAACGAACCTTACAAGAGACAAATGTTTTTTGAGAGACGGGATCAAAACATTTGTATCATTTTATGGTTTGGTGGTAGCCTAGAAAGACGCACGGTGTAGACCGGGGTTGAAGTTCGTGTTGAGTTTGAGGTCGTAGCCAAGGGTAGACAAGACACCAAAAGGTCGAAGGTTAGTGTAATCAGGACGGTGTTTGTAGCGACATTCATAAGGAGATGTGTGTGAGAGAGAGGGTGTGGGCATGCAGTTGGTGAGATAGTTGTTAGTGGCCAACGCCTCAACCCAGAAGGATGCAGGGAGATGAGATTTATAAACGAGGGTTACGACAGTCTCAATGAGGTTACTGTGCTTGCGTTCGGGAAACCCATTTTGTTCAGGAGTATAGGGGCAAGATGTGTGATGAATAATACCAACAGATTGTAGAAAAAGACCAAAGGCAATGTTTAAATATTCTTTGCCATTGTTACTACGAAAGATTTTAATGTTGGAACTAAATTGGGTTTTGACCATGCATTCAAAATTTACAAAAATCGAATATGCTTAAGATTTGCGTTTTAATTGATAAAGCCATGTAAATTTACTGTAATCATCAACAAAACAGATATAGTAACGAAAACCATTAAAGGGGAGGTTGGGCCACACACATCAGAATGTATTAATTCAGATGGCATTGTGGCCTTAGTGTCCAGTAAGATAAACGGTAAACGACTCGATTTTGCTACATAGCACTACTCACAATGATCCTTAGTGCAAAGCGAAAAACCTAAGATATCTTCGAAGGAAAAGTGTTTAGACCTTGCTCACAACGGCCCTTGTACCGGATCTGTTTTGTTAAATTTTCCACTATCTTAAAATTATGGGCATTAAAAATAAGAGTGCAATTATTTTCTTTGGTAAACATATAGACATACAAAAGGTTGGATGTTAGGGATGGGACGTGATGTAATGTGGAAAAGGAGAAAGTACCTGTGGAGGTGTAAACGTAGCCGGAACCTATAATGGAAATGGGAAAGATTGGCCGTTACCTAAAGTGATCGTGTCAATGCCAGAATAGGAAGTCGGAATATGGAGCTGAGAGTAATCAGGCGTCACGTGAGAATTTGCTCTAGTAAAAAGATAACAATAACTGGACGAGTTGCTTGTAGATGCATGCATCGCACGAGTTCCTCCAGATGGTGAAGAATCAGACTGCTCATCGTAGCGGTACAAACACACATGAGCCACATGTCTGCGCTTGTCACATATTTGACAGACAGGCATGTCACGACTTGATGAAAACCTATCTCTCCTGCGTCTACTGTCCTGGACCGATCTGACGTGGCCAGGAGTGCTGCCTTGACCGAGTGACTAATGACGTCCGCCACTACGCTGCCCGGCCCTGTAGAGTGCTGTGTGGGTTGCGTGCGCTATCGAGTCAGCGAGGGCCAATTTGGATTCCATGGCAAGATATAATTCTACTGCATACAACCAGCGCGATATTTGATTGAGTGTGAGTGGGACATCGTGATAGAGGATGTGTTGTATTAGAGAAGAAAATTCGGCAGGCAAGCCCCGAACAACAACATTGATGACATCTCGTTCGGGAACAAATTCATTAAGGGCATCAAGATCAAAATTAATTGAGGTTGCTTAGTCTAGATATTGGACCATGGTGCGAGTGCCCTTGTGGAGTGTGGGAAGACGGTCACTCAACTGGAAAACATGGGCCGTTGATAAGGAGTGGAAACGGGTAGCAAGAGCATTCAAAAGAGTTCAACAGGTAGTAAAACCACGAGCATACTTCTGAATTTGTGGGCTAATCACGGCGATAAGGCAGGCATGAACTTTAACATCAATAAGAGTCCACGACATATGAGCAGGATTCGATCCAATCGAGGCCTTACCATCTTTGTCCGTGATGGTGACACTAAGGGTGACACAACACCGGTACTGTCGACCCTATCGAGAAGAAGATTGGAGAAAAGCGTCGTCTTGACTCTATTCGACCAAGCCGGATAAATATGATTAGTTAATTTTTCTAGTATGAGATTGTGAAGATTGCAAAGAAGCAATTTCACGCTGGAGGGGAGTGTTGCAGGAGGATCGGCTGCCATATTGAAAAAAAATCAGAATGTATCGATTTTTTTTTATCGGCAAAAGGAAGGGTTTTAGGTTTTAGGTTTCAGAAGAGTTTAAACCTTGATCTGATCCCATGATAGAATAATGAGTGTTATTGATAAAGAGGTGAACATCCAATATATATAGAGGAAACATGAATAAGTAATTGCACATGAGTCACAAAATTATTATTAATTATAGTTACTCCTATTACCATAGAGGCAGAGTGTTTGATGGCTCCAACTCAAATAGAACGAATATTGAGAACTTTTATAGCATTTTAGTCTTACAGTTTGCCAAAAAAATTAACGAATTATGGAAGAGTAATCTGATCAACCTCACAACACAATTAGTTTATAAATGATCTAAAGCTAGTTAAATCAGAAAGTATAAGAGGAAGAAAGCATCTTACTTATGTTTTGGAGAATATTATGAACGAATACGTTTCATAACGTAAACTTTTTATTTGAAAAGAAATGTATATTAACTATTTTTATATATTTCAAATATAATTTAGCTAAGATGTTTCAAAGAGGGTTATTCAAACATTTATTTATCATTCTAAAACATTTCCTTGTGATTTAATGGATGAGTCTCACTACGGGTGAGTAGACGTGGTAGGTGATCAAGTCAATTGTTCTCTATCTACAACCTCCTATTGTGCATCTAACATTGATTTTGGGTCGTCTGGCCTCCAGACGATGATTCCCCTTTAACTAGATGATTTCTTCCCACCAATATAAGTTTTGTCAAACAGAGTTGCTAGAGAGAGATAGTAGATATGTTTGTATAGTCGTGACGTATGTGCAATTTTGCATGAGCACCATCATAAGTCTCCTAAGATAGTTTCAAATTTTCGTTGTAATCTTTTGCTAGTTGCTACTTTGAGTTTATTTCATTCTTTTAGCATTGTGGTATTTGCATTTGTTTTGTATGTTTGACATGTTTAGAGGTCCTTTTGGATCTCTCAAGTAAAAATTTTGACACTTTCTTGTTCAACGCTCTCACTAACTTTACAATTCTGAAAAAATATTGCATTATAGATTCAATAATTCTCAAACTATGATTTGAATAGTAACACCTATGTTCTTTAGATTTCTTTGGATAATGAATTATTCACTTACTCTTTGAATTTTAAGTTTAATTTTGTCTTTCTTATAATATCATTTCCTTAAGTAAATAAAATAAACCTATCCATTCATAAACACATTATTTGATGCTTTCATCCTCTTATGCTTGTTGATTTAGCTTTAAATAATTAATCACCAACTACCTAAACTTATAAGGTTGATCAAATTAAATAGGGAAAACACGAAGATATACCCCAAAAAAATTGTGAACGGTATGCAAATACCCTTCGTCCTATTTTTGGGACATTGGTGCCCCTTTCGTCATACTTTTGGTACATTGGTGCCCTTGTCCTCATACTTTTTGGACTTTTTAGCACTTGTCGTCATCGTCTTGAGGCCAAACGAAGATTCCCTTCCAACTAGATGATTTCTTCCCACCAATATATGTTTTGTTGAGTAGATTTGCTAGAGAGAGATAGTAGGTATATTGGT
This sequence comes from Solanum lycopersicum, assembly GCF_036512215.1. Classification (NCBI taxonomy): domain Eukaryota; kingdom Viridiplantae; phylum Streptophyta; class Magnoliopsida; order Solanales; family Solanaceae; genus Solanum; species Solanum lycopersicum. The sequence goes on from NC_090808.1 coordinate 52,556,763, forward strand.
ATAGTCTTGACATTTTTGAAATTTTCCATGAGCACCATCATAAGTCTCCTTAGATAGTTTCAAATTTTAGTTGTAATTTTTTTGTAGTTCCTACTTTGAGTTTATTTCATTCTTTCAGCATTGTGATATTTGCATTTGTTTTTTTTTGTTTGACATGTTCTAGAGGTCATTTCGTATCTCTAAAGTAAAAACTTTTACACTTTTTCGTTCAACTCTCTCACTAACTTTACCATTATGAAAAAAAATTGCAGCATCGATTCAATAATTCTCGAACTATGATTTAAATATTAACACCTATGTTCTTTAGATTTCGTTGGATAATGAATTATTCACTTACTATTTGAATTTTAAGTTTAATATTGTCTTTCTTATAATATCCTTTCCTTAATTAAATAAAATAAACCTATCTTAAATTCATACATAAACACATTATTTGATGCTTTCATCCTCTTATACTTGTTGATTTAGCATTAGATATTTAATCACCAACTACTTCAAATTATAAGGTTGATCAAATTAACTAGGGAAAAAAGAGAGATATATCCCGAACTTTTTTGAACGGTATGTAAATACCCTTCGTACTATTTTTGGGACATTGGTGCCCCTGTCGTCATACTTTTGGGACATTGGTTCCCTTGTCATCATACTGTTGGGACATTGGTGCCCTTGCTGTCATACTTTGGGTAGAATGGTGCCCCTGCCCCTTCGTTAGAGTGAATGACATATATGCTCTAATTTATGAAAGACAGAGACACCAATGTCCCAAAAGAATGACAAAGGGTATTTGTGTACCATTTACGGTAGTTCGGGGTTATATTTGTGCTTTTTCTCAATTAACTATACAGAAATTCTAATAAAATAAGAATGTGGAAAGAAGATATAACTTAAATTTAACATGACTGACTTTTTGACTCTTATCATTGAAACCGTTTAAATATAAAAACTATAAGGTCCGATTATTTATACACTTCAAGACATCTATTTTTATATATCTTTTTAAAGAATATATAACACTAATATATACTATTCAAGAAGAAAACTTAGGTTTACGTAAACTCAGTGACTCCATTTAGATACACCCCTGATCAAATAACACTCTTTTAATGGTAGAAAAACAAGTGCGGGATGAAATATATGAAGAAGAAACAATGCATAATCTTTCTTATTTTATGCTTTGTTGTTAGTATGTATAGGTTTTTACATGTTTCTGTAAATACTTTGCTACCTGGTGCTAGTTCTATCCCAGACATTTTCCAATATAGAACTAATGATTTAATGAATAAAAATAACTAATCATTGCAATATGCTATTGTTTTTCTGTTAGTAGATTATATATTATTGTTATTCCTTTTAGTATTCAACACACAATTAAAAGTTCTTAATCAAATATATTTTTTAACATACAAATATATACATTTGACTACCAAAATAAAATAACTTGCTCAATGTGTTTACTATTTATGAAGTAATTGATTCACTTTAGACAATAAGCTCTAACAATTGTGACAGACAATTTTTTATATCAAATACAAATAAAAAAATTTAATAATGTATACCATTAATAAATATATTAACTCAACCACGTTGATGACAAATTACATCACTTTATGCATTTGTATTCTTTTTCAACAAACTAGTTTAATCACTTTATTAACTAATAAATGTTTCTCATTAAGATAAGCTCATCATTAAATTTATTTACCCCAAAAATAACTTGCAAAAATAAAAAAATAAGACCATTAATTTAAGTTTGTAAAATGTCAATCACGTGTGATCTACAGGCATGGAAAATCACAAATGAGATAATTTTAAAAATCTCCGAGATTTTTAAAAGTGATCATGTCTGCAGTGATTCTGATTTTGGAGGATTGGGAATGCTAGTGAGACAGTTATCTGATAAAGCATGTATTCATATACATTTATTTATTTCCTCTTTGGCTCTTGCGGACTTGGTGAAGATGTAAAAGTCTCCAGACAATGCTAAGAAAGATATTGCTTATGAATCCATTCGTAGATTCATCAATTCATTGATGAGTACTGATATGCATATGAGGCGATAAAGTAAATGTGCTCAACGGATATCAGTGTTCTGTAACTTACTGAGAAACGTTTTTGGGCGTGAGGATCTCTTGTATAGCTTTTATCCGAGTAGTATAAGGTAAATAGTAGAGGCTGTTGGAATTGCATGATGTTGAAGAATGTTGCTAATGAATTGTTAGCATTGAATGATGTTTTCTGTTTGTTCGTGAGGTTTTAGTTGCTGATTTATCCTGTGAGTTAGAATTGAGTATGAAACCAATTGAGTTTGGGGGGTTATCACTGATGAGCACCGTGTGTGATTTTACTGGGTACATATGCTTGGTGAGGGTATTGATGCAACAACCTTTTGACTGTCCAAGCGATTAAGCAGTGTATGACAGGGAGTACATTGAGAGCTTGCATCATATTTTATCATAATTACTTATCGTTTTATATGATTTGATGGATAAAAAAGAGCGGTGCTTAAGGAAATTGGAATATCAGTTTAGATTGATCGATGAAGATGGAAGGCTTATCGTACCGTGCCTGTGCCAGTATATTGTTGTAATGAAAGAGTAAAACAACATTTTAAAGTTGTTTAACAACTCAGAGGTATTTTGGCAGAAGTTGAGTAAACTAAAATTTTCATTGTGCTATCTAATTGTGATTTTGCAAAGAGTTTTAAAGATTATAAATGGATCATTGAGCACAAGGAGGTAACCAATTTCAAATTACAGAGATATTTTATAATGATGAGGCTTGAAGAAGTTAAAGATGGATACAATCAGGAGATATATGAGATGATTATCGATAGGTCCATGTTATTGGATTTATCTTTTAAGTATATTGTAGATGAAGATCCTGCATTGCTGTGAGGCAATCTCTTAATGCAATTCAAATATGAAAAAGATGTTTGGTCCAGAGTGTTGAGAGAGTGGTTCTTCTTTGTATGTCGATAAATGTTCAGTCCTCACATATCTCTCTTTGTTGCTTGTCCCAATCTGTTGATCAACCTCCTTAGATATCTTTTCTACTTCAAAAGTTAAACAAGTAAATGTACTTATCCTCTCAATCACCATTGTGTTGGAAGCATGCTGAAACATTCTAAGTGTTGGAAGCACGCTCAAAAAGTACTAAGTGTTAGAATAAGCTGAAATATGCGTAATGTTGGAACAGACTGAAATATTCTATGTTTTAGAATGGTTAATTTCTATTATGCTTTAGAATGTATTTTGAATTTGAAAATATTCTATATGTTAGAATATTTAGTGCTGGAACTTAGTCTGAATACTGTGAGGACAAGTTTTAGACACTTGTCTGATGTAACCGCCTATGTAACTTTTGTAACTGCCTTGTGCAAAACTTTTATATCGGGTGGAAATTCGTCTATAGCAAAGGAGAATGATTCTGTCCTTAGATTAATTTGTGAAGTCTTATCCTTTGTTGATTTGTTATTAGTAAAAGGTTTAGAAGAGTTCCCGTATATTGAATATGTTGTTACTTTGATTGTTGCCTAAGAAAACTAAATTAAGTCTTTCTATACTTAGTCAAATTTGTGTGAGTGTAAGACTGAAGTTTGCAAGAGTTGTAGACTGCCAGAAAATTGTGTTAGGTATAAGAAAATTATCGACCTTGTTTTAGTTTGCATGGATTCACAAATTAAGATAATATAAAAATAAATGGAGTATTCATTATTTATCATCATAATTATTTCGTCTACTTCTTCTCTATTCCAAATTTATGTGACAAACTTTTCATTAATCAGTTTATTAAAGAATAACTAATGTATCAGCATATAACTTGTGTTTTACTTCATTCAATCATGTAATGATGAAAATTGTATTAGTTTTATGTATACACCTTGTGCGGATAATTTTTTTCTTCATATTTTTGTGTTTTACTAATGTTTAATGACCCTATCAATATTATTTGGCAAAATCATCCTAGGTATATATTTAAGATTCTATATTACATCATACAAATATACTAATATGAAATTATTAATATAAAAATTTAATAACGTGTGATAACAAATTCGAATTAATGTAAATTTAAATTTTATTTATTTATTTGTTATTTTCTTATTTAATGTTTAAAAGAGAAAACAAAATACGTATTCTTTTTATGGCAGTTACCAAGATATTATCTAACCATAATATAGAAATGTCACGACCCAAATTCACAAGTCGTGATGTTATCTATGTCCCCAACCAATAGGTAATCCAACCCAGCATATTTTACAAACTTTAACTAAATTGTGTGAAGAAAAAAAACACTAAGTGAAAATCACCAACATAAAGCTCTTTATAAGTACGAATTGCAGAAAGCTAAAAATACCATCCCAAGAATCGGTGTCATAAGTACAAGAGCTTCTAAAATACGATGCAAGTCTGAAAATAAAATTACACATCTAACATAAGGGATATCCTTTTTGAATACTAAAAAAACAGAATAAGTAAAAGATAGAGGGAGGTGTGGGCCACGGAACAGCAAAGTAGCTCACCACAACTTCAAGACACTCTAAGCTTGGACTCAATTTGTTCAAAGCGATTTGCTCGTACTCATAATCGAATCTGCACCACAAAGAGTGTAACAAGTGTAGTATGAGTACGAAACCACATGTACTCAGTATATCTCATTGATCGACAATGAAGAATTGTGACGGGAGTTTTTATAAGAAAAAACATTTCTTTAATTGTACAAGTTTATATTACACTTACTAGTCATGTTTCATTGAATAAAGGTAATCAAATATCAAGTACTTTCCAACCACTAAATAAAACACATAAGCAGAAAATATGAATGATGTGATGAAATGCAATGCAATATAATGCCATGAAATGATATGTCTAAGAATTCTCAGCTCTCTCTCAACCATATATACATGATACTCCTCATAATTACATCGAGAGTTCATGACCCATCGGGATCTTGCAAGGTCCATATATAGACACGAACGATCTTCAAGTGTCTTTGTGAACAATCTCAAAGCACTATCATCAATCAAACAATTTTCCATGGATGATTTCCATGTGCCCAAAGTAGAATCTTTACATTTTACGATCCCCAGCACCGACGATCTCCACGTGCCCAACTTATACTCAATCTCATTTCAATGCGTGTACACAATATTATTTCAATAAAGGGGATGATGATGCACCTCAATCAGTCAAATATCAACATAATACATAACCAACTCAATTATAACAAGGATTTCAAGTCAATAATATATCAGCTAATGCCCTTATGCTTTGGCATTCTCAAATTACAATGTACATTCTGTATTAGTAACTTTCCCTTTTATAATACTGGTACTCGTACTAATGTCCGTCACATCATTGATACGAGATCCACATCGTTTGTCCTTACCCTTTTTCTATTTCATTTTTAATCCTTAATTACGAAAACAACATTTAACAAGTCTAAAAGGTCTTAGCATACCTTAAATACCGAATCTCAAGCCACGAATCTTCAAGATTTTCTCTTTACTTTTTGCAAAGTTTTGAAATGTTCTCAATCTATCAATTATGCGATATTCATATGTAAAGTGGCTTTATAGACATTCAAATTATAATATGTCTATCATAGACCCTAAAACTCACTCATATCTCTAACAAACTTCAAATCTTGACATAATTTATATGTCAAAATTATCATATATGCTAAATTTCATGTAAAAAATTGAACTTTAATCTCTCCAATAATCTGGAATAGAGTTAGCACCAGGAAGTAAAATATTTACAGCAAGATGTAAAAACTTATATATATTAACGACAAAACACAAAGTAACAGCGAGAAATAAAATTGATAAAATAAAAGTAGAAAATCCCTTTGAAAAAATAATTACTGTAATAGACAATAATGACTACAGCTATATAGAAATTGACATAGAAGAAGATTTAGAAATTGTAAAAGAAAGATTAAGCACTTCAAGTATACCGAATACATTAACAAAAACTACCTCATCAAGAATGAGTACATTAGAAGAAACTATGAAATTCCACAAAAATTATTAGAAGATATAAAACCATACCATTATTTTAAAACAGGAATAATAGATCAAAGAAGATATAAAATTTTAATAAATACAGGACAAGAAGAAAATTACATAACAAGAGAATTAGTATTATAAACGGAAATTATAAAAACAGGACAATTATGCCCCGGACTACCTAGTGAGATAGTAAATACAAATGAAGAGATAACAGGAAAAGAAATAATTATAGGAGGAATCCATTAATAATACCATTTAAAATTTTTCAAGAAAATCAGAATATTACATTAGGAATAAAATGGTTAGAAAAAGTTAAACCATACAATATAGAAAATGAACAATTAACAATAACTTACCAAAATAAGAAAATAATTATCAAAAGAACAAAATGAATAATAAAAATATATATACTTGCAAAAATTATTCTAGAATGATATCACAACAGATACTATACCTCTATGATAGATACAGGAGCAGAAGCGAATATATGTAAATATAATTGTTTACCAGAAGATAAATGGGAAAAATTTAAAACACCTATGGTGGTAACAGGATTTAATAATGACGGAAGTATGATTACATATAAAGCAAAAAATTTAAAAATACAAATATGGGTTAAATACTAAAAATAGAAGAAATGTATAATTTTGAATTTACAACAAAAGATATGTTATTAGGAATGCCATTTCTAGAAAGATTTTACCCACATATTATAACGAAAACACATTGGTGGTTTACTACACCATACGGAAATAAAATAAGAGCAAAAAGAGTAAATAATAAAAAACGCAAACCTATAGAATAGATAAAAGGAAGTGAAAAAATAAATGAAAAAATGGAAAATATAAATAAAAAACAAATAACACAATTAGAAATTATAATATTTACAATAGATAAATTGAAAAATAATTAACGAACAACTAGAATTACTATATAATGAAAATCCATTACAAGGATGGGAAAAACATAAAACAAAAACAAAAATTGAATTAATAGATGAAAATAGCAAAATAACACAGAAACCATTAAAATATAATTTTGATGATTTAAAAGAATTCAAAATACACATAGATGAACTATTGGAAAATAATTATATACAAGAAAGAAATAGTAGACATACAAGTCCAGCATTTATAGTTAATAAACACAATGAACAAAAAAGAGGAAAATATAGGATGGTTATAGATTATTGTAATCTAAATGCCAAAACTAAAACATACAATTACCCAATACCAAATAAAATACTAAAAATAAGACAAATACAAGGATATAACTATTTTAGTAAATTTGACTGTAAATCAGGATTTTATCACCTAAAACTAGATGAAGAATCTAAACGACTAATAACATTTACTGTACCACAAGGATTTTATGAATTGAATGTTTTACCATTTGGAAATAAAAATGCACTAGGTAGATATCAAAAATTTATGGATAACCATTTCAATCAACTGGAAAATTGCATTGTCTATATAGATGATATATTATTATATTCTAAAACACAAGATGAACATATTAGATTATTAGAAAAATTTATACATATAATTAAACATTCTGGTATAAGTTTAAGTAAAAAGAATGTAGAAATTATGAAACCACAAATGAAATTCTTATGAATACAAATAGATAAGAATGGAATAAAAATGCAAACCCACATAGTACAAAAAATAATTACCCTTGATGAAAATAAAGATACATAAAAAGAAATTACAATCTTTTCTAGGATTAGTAAACCAAGTAAGAGATTATATACCAAAATTAGTAGAACATTTAAAACCATTACATGAAAAACTTAAAAAAGGTGTTGAATGTTTTTTCGACAATAAAGATAAAGAACATATAAGACATATCAAGAGCTTATGTAAGAAACTACCAAAACTATATTTTCCCGATGGAAATAGATCATCTACTTATATTGTTGAAACAGATTCAAGCGATCATAGTTATGGAGGAGTTTTAAAATATAAATATGAAAAAGAAAAAATAGAACACCATTGCAGATATTATTCAGGATCTTATGCAGAAACACAAATAAAATGGAAAATAAATAGAAAAGAATTTTTTGCACTATATCAATGTCTGTTAGTATTTGAACCATATATTGTTTACAATAAATTTATTGTAAGGACAGATAATACACAGGTAAAATAGTGGATAACTAAAAAGGTACAAGATTCAGTTACAAAAAAAGAAATAAGGAGACTAGTATTAAATATATTAAATTTTACATTTACAATTGAGATAATCAAGACTGACAAAAATATGGTTGCTGACTACTTATTAAGACAGAGCTACTCAAACTGAGGACAAAAACGAACATACAATTGAAGAGCTATTCAATGCCATTACTACACTTTGTACCAAAGCGGACAGAATGGATAATGAGATACAAAATCTACAGACTAATGAAGATAACCTGAACTCTAAAGCTAATATAAGTCAACAGCATGACTGTAAAAATGCGGAGCTACGTCGTTCGGCAGACGAAAAACAGCTAGAGATAAAAGGAGACGTTGGGAAACTCCTTAAAATCTATAACGTTGCTAATGTTGTTGGTACAAGCACAGAAATTATGGAAAAAGCTACACCAAAAAATACAAATCTAAATATCCTATTTACAAAGCCATTTATTCCAAAAGTACAAATGATAGATACCCCAACACCACAAACATCTACATATGCAGCCAGCATGCATAAAGAAAAGAAAACATATAACCATATTTCCCAAGCTTATATTGAAAATCTATATAAAATACAAAACTTTTTAAACGTCAAACCTAGATCTACCACAACTACAGAAAAAACCCAAGGCTATTTAACCCAGAAATTATAAGGTTATAATAAACTAATTGCACAGCCAAAAACAAATCCCAATCTAGTTAAGACCTGTTACAATTATGGATTATTACATATATTTTACACATATACAGGAGAGGAAATAAGTGGAATCCAGAAGTCCAGAAATCGTTTTTAATATATAACAAAATAACAAAAGGAAATTTATTTTTTATAGGATTCTATACAGCACCAATTGAAATACACTACGACGAGATAAAACCGATGATCCAAATAGTAAAAATTGGAGTAACCCGGGAGATGATAATACCAAAAGATATAGGACAACAACCGGAGATATCAAAACTTGAGATACCCATTTTTTATGCGAACAAAAGAATAATTGGGCTATCAACATCATATAAGAGTTAGCCAACATTTATTTACAAGGAAATACTATATGGAGTTATTATTTCAGAGATCATTTGACTATATATGCCAATTTACGGGAGATAAGACAAGCAAGTCCAAAAATTGATTTTATCCTTATTAAAATCCGAAGCCACTCCAACAACCAGAGCAATACAGAAAAGATTTATCTCTGAAGAATTATTGACAAGATACTGTAAGTTAATTGGACATAAATATCCAGATCATATATGTTCAAATTGTAACGAAGGTTATGATATAATCCCTGAAGTACAATTAGAATAATTAAAAAAATATATAAAGTAATGTAAAGTAGTAATAGTATTGTCGGCCATTATATAATGTATTCGGCCATTATATAAAGTGCTTTATTTTTTAGCGTCGGCCTGCTAAAGTAAAGGCCATTATATGTAAAGTATTTTGTTTGTTAGTGTCCGCCAAAGAAAATTAGGTCATATGTAAAACTTTATTAAAGTAGTGTCGGCCACTTATATTGGCCAAGCATGTAAGTTTGATTGTATAAATAGAGGATTTTTCCCTCATAATAAAGGCATGCTACTACCAATTAATTCTATCTCAATATATCAAAACAATTATCTTAATTTGATAAAATAAATATAATAAGGATCAATTCTACCAATTAACAGCACCAGACAAAGCACATAAAATCGACAACGTTACACATTTTTCGAATCCATTTTGTATTATAAATGCCTTTAATTTTCAAAAAAAGAATCTAATTAATAACCATTGGAACTACACATTACATTCAGGCAGAATATAATTGTTGGCATTGACTATCAATTTCCAATGATAACCTAATCATTGTCTAATGATTTAACTTAATAAAATAACATTTACCGTAACCTAGTTCAGCAAACATTGCCACATGGTATTTCCACTTTCCACTTCCCTTTCTTGCAATTCAAACAAATCAACCAACACCATTGGAAATTCACCACCATAATTTAATAAATCCTAAAAAAAGTTTAATCACTCATATAAGGTTATTATTCGATCCAACCATTTTATTATCCATCAATTCTGACCAGCCTTCCCACTAGCACTACCGAAACGAAATTTATTCACATACAAAATATAAATATTATTACACTACTACAGCTGCATTGCATAATTTACATTTACAAATTGATGGAATTTGAAGTACTTACAAGGATAACCGACGAAACCGTGTTGCCAACCGCTATTCTTAAAATCTTGAGTTATGAATAAATTGTTAAAGGAAACTTTCACATATAAAAAATAAAAAATTAATATTTGTATTCTATAGCAAAGTTTAAATAATTGCGCTCCATAGCACACATAAAACTGTATAATTGGCTATACATATACAATTGTTTAATTCGCTGACCTAAATTGTATAATTCGCTGGCATATTTCACTGCAATTGTATAATTCACCATCCTATTTCACTGCAATTGTATAATCCACAATTGTATAATTCGCTGCCAATTTGGATGCAATATTTTTATAAATTTTCTTTGCATACAATTGAATCGAATCAAAATGTATGTATATTGCTTAATTATAAGGGTAGAGCAAGAAGATATATGTTTTTCTTTCGCTTTATACAAAAAAAGGAACACAATATATACACTTCTATTGTATAAAGCGACAGAAAATTTTATTTCACTACAATTGTATAATTCGCAATTGTATAATTCGTTGGCCTTTATCGCTGCAATATTTGTATAAAATTTACATTTGTCTACAATTGAATTGAAATAAAATGTTTGTAAATTATATTATTAAGTGTATAACACGAAGATATATGTTTTTGCATGTATATATACAATTTTCTCTCGCTTAATACAAAACAGAAACAAAATTTATACACTTCTTTGTATAAAGCGAGAGAGGCAAGCAGAGGGAGAGTGGCAAGCGAGAATGGGAGAGTGGCGAGCGAGATTTTTGGGAGAGAGGCGACTGACAAACTTTAGCTAACGTTTGCTAAGGAGCACATTTAAATCAAACCGTAGCTACTCCATTTATATTAGGTTATTAGTTTTCTATTATATACAATTATCTCATTTATTAACTCCTCTTTACCTAACCTAATTTCATGGGCCAAGTATAAATGGATATTGCATGAATTATGGACTTGTCCCACTAAAAGTTAACTATACTAATTATTTTATAAATTTCATCAACTAGATACTCGTAGTTACCGAATAATTAAATATACCCTTCAAAATTTTCTGGAGAGAGTCAAAATAGTCACAGTTCTCAAAACAACCTAGCGTATCGTTACATCACTTACAACTTAAACAAACGTTCGTCCTCGAACGGAAAAAGAAATAAAATCTAATCTAAACTCTCAAAAAGATGTGGATATTTACTCCTCATGTCGGACTCGGTCCCCCATTTAGCCTCCTCTACCATACGAAACCTCAAATGTGCCATTTCAATACTCGAATGGTAACTATTATTGTAAGCAAACTCCACAAGTGGCAAGAACTTATCCCAATGACTACTAAAGTCGATCACACACGCTAATAACATGTCCTCAAGAACATGAATAGTCCGTTTAGAGTGACTGTCAGTCTGAGGGTGAAAGGTTTTACTAAGATCCACCCGAGTGCCAAACTTCTTCTGCATAGACCGCAAAAAATTAGACGTAAATTGGGTGCCAAGATCTGAAATAATAGAAATAGAAACCCCAAGCAAACGAACAATCTCTTGAATATAAATAGAGGCTAACTTCTTTGAATAATAGGTAGTCTGAACGGGCACGCAATGTGCAGACTTAATCAATCAATTCACGATGACCCATATAGCATCAAACTTACCCAAGGTACGTGGCAACTCTACCACAAAGTTCACAGCAATGCACTCCCACTTCCACTCAGGTATGGTATCCTCTGAGTCACACCTCCAAGCTTATGGTGTTCATACGTTACTTGCTGACAATTGAAACACCGTGATACAAAATCTACTATGTCCTTTTTATACGGCACAACCAATAATGATGCTTCAAGTCAAGAAAAATCTTTAGTAGCCCTTTGATGAATAAAGTAACTCAAACTATGGACCTCCTCCATGTTTAATCTAGTAAGATCACCTGTCCGAGGAATACATATATGACCCTTAATCTTCAAAACTCCCTCACTATCAAGAATTGCAGCCTTGACTTCTCCTTTTAACACCTTGTCTCTTATCTTACATAAATCACCATCATCAAACTGTTGAGCCCAAATTTGCTCCGACAAGGATGACCTAGCCTTCATATGAGCCAATACTTTACCAGATTCTGAAATATCAAGTCTCACAAAATTATTGGACAATGAATGGACATCCTTAGCTAAAGGACACTCGCTAACCTGTAACATGGCTAGACTACCCATACTTACCGCCTTCCAAGTCAAGGCATCTACTACAACATTTGTCTTCCCTGGATGATAAATAATAGTCATGTCGTAGAGAAACTCCAACCATCTACGCTTCGTCAAATTGAGATATCTTTGAGTGAATATATATTGGAGACTACGATGATTGTGAACACCTCACAATGCACACCATAAAGATAATTCCTCCAAATCATTAATGCAAACACAACAGCTGCCAACTCTAAATCATGAATAGGATAGTTCTTCTCATGAACCTTCAACTATCTCGAAGCATAGGCTATAACCTTTTCCTTCTGCATCAATACACAATCAAGACCAATATAAGAAGCATTAATATACAACAAAACCCTTTCCCTCCACGGGTAGGGTCAAAATTCTAGCAGTAGTCAATTAAGTCTTGAGCTTTTCAAAACTAACCTCACACTCATCAGACCGCTGGAACTCACCTCCTTCTGTGTCAATCTAGTTAACGTAGATGCAATGGATGAGAAATCCTCTACTGATCGTCAATAATAACCTGCAAAGCCTAAGAAACTTCAAATCACAGTAACTGAAGCAGGTCTGACCCAATCTTTAACTGTCTTAATCTTTTTCAGATCCACCATGATATCTTCCTTGGACACTAAGCCAAATCTCACACTTTGAAAATATTGCTTAAAGCTTTTTATCCTTTTGAATTCCATGAACGATCCTCAAATGATGCTCATGTTCCTCCTTACTGCGTGAGTATATTAATATATCATCAATGAATACAATAACAAAGGAATCCAAATATGGTCTGAACACTCAATTCATCAACACCATTAAAGTTGCATGCGCGAAAGTCAATTCAAAAGACATCCCCAAAAACTCGTAATGGCCATAACGTGTTCGAAAAGCCGTCTTAGAGATATCCTCCGCCCTAAGCTTCAGCTGATGATAGCCAGATCTCAAGTCAATCTTGGAGAAAACAGAAGCACCCTGCAACTAATCAAATAAATCATCAATACAAGGTATCGGGTAGTTATTTCCGATGGTTACCTGGTTCAGCTGCGGATAGTCAATACACATATGCATGTATCCATCCTTCCTCTTTACAAATAACACTGGAGCACCCCAACGAGATACGCTCGGCCTAATAAATCCCTTGTTTAACAAATCCTGCAACTGGTCTTTCAACTCTTTCAATCCAGCCAGTGTTATACGATAAGGAGGAACAAAAATAGGTTGAGTGCGTGGATCTACATCAATAAAAAAGTTAATATCACTATCTGGTGGAAGATCTGGCAAATCCGTCGGAAATACCTCCGAAAATTCACTCACCACTAGAATAGACTCAAGCATATGAGTCTTAACACTAGTATCTCCAATGTGTGCCGTGTAAGACAAACATTCTCTACCAACTGACGAGCCTTAAAGAAATGATATCACACCCTTAGGAGGGTGACTAATATTTACTCTCCATTCTACGATAGGAATTCAAGGCATAATTAAAGTAATTGCCTTGGCATGACAATTTAAAATTGTGGTAAGAAAATAACAAATCACATTAAAATCTATCATATCTAAGACTTTTGTATTTGCCAGAGTGTCATACCCCATCAAGGTAACAATACGTAGTCGATACACCCATCTAGAACTATAGAATCCCCGACATGAGTAGAAACATGTATTGCAAATAATGAGACTCACATAATATATCCTGACTCGAAGAAAAATATGTGGACACATAAGAATAAGTAGAGCCTGGATAAAATAATACCATAGCTGGTCGATGACAAATCAAAATTAAGTGTGATAATAGCATCTGAAGCCTCAGCCTCCATTCTACCCAAAAAAGCGTAACAATGAAAACCACCTCCCTTAGATTGTTAACCTGCACGACCACCACCTTGACTAGAAGGAGAACCAACACTACCTGAATAATAACCAGCTTTACCACTCTATGCACCACACCTAGCTGGAGGTTTTGTAGCCTTGAAAGTCGAAGTCTAAGAACCCTGAAGTAAGATACCACGTCTGGTCCTAGGGTAGTCTCTCATAAAGTATCCCATATAACCACACTCAAAACAGACCCTACGAGATGCAGGATGATGAGAGGAACCTGAATGACCAGAATTCCCTCCACGAACTATAGGTCTAGAAGATGAAGCCTGTGAAGTATGCACTAAGCTCGAAGAAGTATGCCCATCGTAACAAGCCTCAGACCCACGTATAGCAGCATGAATGGGTCTGCTGGACTGAGAGTGATAACCTCTTCCTATGTAACCTTGACTCGTAAGCGGAGCACCACAGAAATAACCTGAATACCGGGTCTTCTTGCCCTCACACTACTCAAATCCCTCACATCAAATCATCTCCCACTCCATAAAAGCATCTACCACTTTCTGGGACGGAAAACAAGAAGCAAAAACGTAAGAAACGCCTAAACGAATCAAAATAATCAGCCTCTTAACAAACCTTCTCACTCTCTCAGCCTCTGTGGGAATTATCATCGAAGCATGCCTAGATAAGGCATGAAATTTACCCTCAAACTCCGCGATTGACATACCACCTTGCTGCAAACCCTCAAACTCGGCCCTCTTGTGATCCCTCTTATTGCGTGGAACAAGTTTGGCTAGAAAAACTTGAGTAAAGTCCAGGATAGTGGAGGGGATCCAACTGGCCTATTACTAATATAATCCCTCCACCACTGCTTGGCATAACTAGTCATCTGAAACGCTGTGTATGTTGACATCCTAATTTTGATCCTTCCCAACAATAATAAATTTTTGAGTTTCTTAATTTCCTAACGAGTTTAAATTGTTGAATTTATAAAATTCAAAAATTCTTTTCAAATCATTTTGAAATAGCGTTAGTCGATTTCTATATGCTTTTCAAATCAAAAGATTTTAGTTTTACTTAACGCTTTATTGAATTAATTTTTGTCAAAATTAGTATCTCATATTTCGAGTCTTAGTTTATAATTTAGCTAGCTATTTTATCTCGTTAAAATTAAGAAGATCGTAGATTAATTAAATACAAAATTCGTCTTATGTAGAAATTTTAACCAAGTCGTCATTTAAGCTCAAATACGGTTTAAAACCCAACTCTAATTGGCCATAATATATTTGTTACATTTTGACATCTCCTTCTTTCTTGATTACACCATTTCAACGTGACCATGTTGGGTTTCTTTAACCCATTTCATCAACTCGTCACCAATTTCCCAATAAGTTGAAAATGTCATGCCCACCCCTTCTATTAAATCCAATCCTTTTTGAATCCATTTAAAAGGATAAAAGTTTGGCTTATTTCTATTGACCTTGGCTTTCTCCAAGTCTCAGCCCACTCTAAATTCATGATCCAGTCCAGCCTCTTTTCCATTCCCCTGATCCTACACGTCTCGGTCTTTTTCTTCTTTTTTTGCGTATTTTACGCGAGTTGATCTAGAAAACGTGTAAAATTACGCTCGTTCTCTTCCCCCTAAAACTCAAACCTAGAAAACTAGACACAGACGCGTGAAGGAACGGGCAAAACATTCTTCACGCCTGATGGCGTCTTCACGCATTGTATGAGATGCAGCAGTAGTCTGTGGCCTTGGTTCTCTTCTTCCGAACGCATCTCCATCAAGTCGTACAAATCCAGTAGTGGATGAAGCACGCGGATTCATCCTTGATATGGCAAGATGATGCCACATCGGTCTTCAAGGACGAGAGACTCATCCCGGTCGTCCTTTTCCCTTTCCATTTTTTTTATCCGAAGGGGAGAATTTATTTTAATTTTTTTGGAATTTGAAAGCACTCAAAGAGAGATTTTGTTAAAGGGAAATATTGTAGAAGAAATTTTTTTGTGAGGAAAGATTGAAAGAAAAGATGGAAGGGATACATTAAAAACAAGATTCTTGAGGGAATCTTGTTCAGTCTTTGGATCCTGATTCCGATGGATCAGTTCAAATCCTAGGAGTCATATTTGGATATGAAATTTCTGCTCCTCTGCTCGTTCTGTCCAGTTCGCTGCACCTCGAAAGGTTATATTCTTTTACCACGTTCTCTCCGCTTTTCAGTGTGTCATGTTTGCTTTTCAATTGCTTTAGAATAACATTCTGATGATGGTAGGTGTTCAATTGTTTTTTATGGTTGTTGGCATCTTGTAAGAATAGAGTATAAATTATATGTTTTTCTTTGGCTTGCTGCTAAGAGGTAGCCGTAACATCATTTTTAAGGACTCACGAATGTCTTTCCTCATGTGCCCATCCTCTTTCTTTTGTCTAAATCTACTTCGAAATTCTTATCTCTTGAAATCATTCGTGAATATTTTCAAATCAAGTTTATTTCATGGAGTTCGCGTTTTAATACTCTTGTTGGACTAAATCCTTCAGTCAAATAAAATGTTTCAGTATGTGCAATGCTATGCTCTCCCATATCATCTAGTTTCTTTTATTTACTTCTTGATTCTATTGGTCAACTTACTGCGTTTGTCCTCTTTCTCGATATTTTCTCTCGCCTTTTTCTTCTATGCTCAATGAAATAGTAGGTTCAATGTTGGAGAAAGTTGTGCTGTAGGCTCGTTCGACGATTACTGATTGCGTTGTTTGTTCATATTTTTTAACTCTTAATATTTGCTCTTTTAGGTTTCTATTATTAGATTGAGTCGAATCTATAGGCATGCATCTAATGTTAATGTCTCCAATTTGCTTGCGAGTTATATTTTTCTTCTCTTTCTATCTAATATTGCTTTATGTCCTGAGGAACTGTACCATCCCACTTATAGGATATTTCAAGAGTTGGATATTGTATTTAGCAGGGGTTTTTTTGTGTGCTCAAATCTTGTTGTTTATGTACGTAAATCCGCAAGCTGTTAATTTGGTCAGCATATGTTACATGTTCGTTCGTGTAGTTTGATGTTTGCCTACGCCTTGAACGTGTTTATTATATTGTTGCCTCATACAACATGCTTTAATCAAGTTTTGCCTTCATATCACTCAACATTTGGCGGAAAGCGTTTCGTTTTAGCTTGAGTTGTTTCTTTTATTGTTTATAATTTTCATCTTTATTATTCGCTCTGTTTTATGTTTTCTGTCCACTATTTCAATTAGTTTGTTCATGTTGAATGCCTTGTATTGGGCCTTTAATTATCTGTCAATTCTGTATGTTGGGCCCAAGCCTGTTAGGGCGTAGCTTAGCACTATATATAGACGCTATGGCAAAACCTATTCTGTAATTCTGTTCTTGCCTCTCCATAATAAAACTGCTCCCCCTCTTCCCGTGGACGTAGCAAATTTATTGGTGAACCACGTAAATCTGTTGTCTTGTTTTTCGCGTTTATATTTTCTCGTGTTATATTAAATTTCGCATAAGAAATTGATATCAGAGCCTCTTAGTTAATCAGTGTTCTTGGAGAATTCGAGATGTCTGCTTTGAACGTGAAAATCGACAAATTCACAGGGACGAACAGTTTCAGTTTATGGCAGATCAAGATGCGGGCTTTGTTGAAACAGCAAGGCTTTTGGGCGGCGTTGTCGAAAGACAAGAACGTCGTCGTTACTTCTGAGATGGCGATTCTGGAGGAAAAGGCGCACTCAACGATCATACTGTGTCTCGCAGATGACGTCATCACGGAGGTCTCGGATGAAGAGACTGCTGCTGGTCTGTGGTTGAAGCTGGAGAGTTTATACATGACAAAATCTCTAACCAACAAGCTGCTTCTGAAACAACGTCTATTCGGTTTACGAATGGCTGAAGGTACACAACTCAGGGAACATTTAGAGCAATTGAATACTTTGTTATTAGAATTGTGAAATATCGATGTGAAGATCGAGGATGAGGATGCTGCCCTGATTCTGTTAGTATCTCTCTCAATGTCATTTGAGAATTTTGTTCAATCGTTCATTGTTGGCAAAGATACTGTGTCGCTGGAAGAACTCAGATCAGCCCTTCATAGCAGGGAATTACGGCATAAGGCTAATGGCACAAGTACGGACATACAACCTTCCGGTCTGTTCACCAGTAGCGTAAAGGGAAAAAAACAGCGAAAAGAAAAAGAAGCCGATGTTGAAGGGTGCAAAGCCGGATGATGTTTGTAATTACTGCAAGGAGAAGGGACATTGGAAATTTGATTGTCCAAAGAAGAAGAAGCAATCGGAAAAACAATCAGTTTCTGCTGCTGTTGCTGAAGAAGACACCAATTCTGAAGAAGACATTGCCCTAGTTGCGGATGAGCACACTAATCACTCAGATGTGTGGGTTCTTGAGTCTGGGGCATCCTATCACATCTTTCCTAGGAGAGAGTGGTTCACGACTAATGAGCAGGTAGACAGAGGCAGCATCTCCATGGCCAATAGTTCTGTCTATAAGGTGGTTGGGACAGGCTCGATCAAGATAAAGACACATGATGGTAGCTTCTGCACATTGAACGAGGTCAAGCACGTTCCATTGATGAAGAAAAATCTGATATATCTCAGTCTTTTGGACAGCAAGGGATTCAGCTGGTCGGGAAAAGATGGAGTCTTGCGGGTCTGGAAGGGTTCAAATCTAATTCTAAAAGGTGTTATGCGTGGTACTTTGTATTTTCTACAAGGTTCCACGGCTACAGGTTCAGCCCCTATTGCATCATCAGAAGTTCACCAGGAGGATATGACTAAGTTATGGCACATTAGACTTGGTCATATGGGTGAAAGAGAGATGCAAATTCTGTCAAAGGTGGATCTTCTTGCTGGTCATAAGGTTAAGAGCCTAGAGTTTTGTGAACATTGTGTCTTTGGAAAACTATATCGCAACAAGTTTCCAAAGGCCATTCACAGAAAAAAAGGCACACTTGATTATATCCATTCTGATTGCCGGGGTCCATGCTGTGTGAGTCTTTGGGAGGCTGCAGATTTTTTGTGTCCATTATTGATGACTACTCAAGGATGACTTGGGTGTACATGATGAAGCATAAAAGTGAAGCTTTTCACAATTTCAAGGAGTGGAAAATTTTGATGGAAAATCAAACAGGGAAGAAGATCAAGAGGTTGCGAACTGATAATGGCTGGAATTCTGCTGGTCTGTATTTGATCAATTTTGTAAGGATGAAGGGATTGCTCGACATCGTACGGTCAGAAATACACAACAGCAGAACGGTGTAGCTGAGCGGATAAATCAAACACTTCTGGAGAGAGCAAGGTGCATGCTCTCTAATGCTGGGCTAGATAGAAGATTCTGGGCAGAAGCGGTTAGTACAGCTTGCTACTTGATTAACCGCAGACCACATACAAGCATACAGTGCAAGACACCTATGGAGATGTGGTAAGGAGAAGCTGCTGATTATTCAAATCTGAAAGTTTTTGGTTGTACGTCTTACTACCACGTCAGTGAATGTAAGTTAGAACCAAGAGCTAAAAAGGGAGTATTTGTGGGCTACGGAGATGGAGCAAAAGGTTTCAGAATCTGGTCTCCAGTAGAAAAGAGGATTATTATGAGCAGGAATGTTGTCTTTGATGAAAGTGCTCTGCTTAGAACCGTTGTGAAGCATACAACTACGTCAGAAACTAGGAGTCTTGATCAACAGGTGGAGTTTCAAGTCATTCAGAACGAGAGCGATTTAAAAGAACCTTAAGAGGAGAATCAAGAGCCACAGACAGAAACTGATATCCCAGAATCTATGCCATCAGATATGCATCAGAGTATATCTCAAGATCGGCCAAGGAGGGTTGTAGTTCGGCCACCTACGAGGTATGGTTTTCAGGACATGGTGGGTTATGCATTGCAGGTTGCTGAAGAGGTAGATACACCTTAGCCGTCTACTTACAAAGAAGCCATTTTTAGTCTTGATTCTGAAAAATGGTTTGCTGCTATGGGAGATGAGATGGAATCCCTACACAAGAATCAGACATGGGATCTGGTCATACAGCCTTCGGGGAGAAAGGTTATTACTTGCAAATGGGTTTTCAAGAAGAAGGAAGGGATATCACCAGCAGAAGGAGTCAAGTATAAAGCAAGGGTTGTTGCGAGAGGTTTCAACCAAAGAGAGGGAGTGGACTACAATGAGATCTTCTCACCAGTGGTCAAACATACTTCCATCAGAGTGTTACTAGTGATAGTTACACATCACAATCTGGAGCTTGAACAACTTGATGTGAAGATAGCGTTTCTACATGGAGAGTTGGAGGAAGAGATATACATGACTCAGCCGGATGGTTCTCAAGTTCCAGGGAAGGAAAATCACGTCTGCAAGTTGAAGAAGTCCTTATATGGACTTAAGCAGTCTCCAAGGCAGTGGTACAAAAGGTTTGACAGCTATATGGTGAAGTTGGGCTATACTCGGAGCTCATATGATTGTTATGTCTACTACAATAGGCTCAAGGATGATTCATTCATCTATCTGGTGCTTTATGTAGATGATATGCTGATAGCTGCAAAGAAAAAGTATGACATTCAGAAGCTGAAGGGTTTACTTAGTGCTGAGTTTAAGATGAAGTATCTGGGAGCCGCTCGGAAGATTCTATGGATAAAGATCAATAGAGACAGAGAGAGAATGAAACTTTTCTTGTCACAGAGAAGGTACATTCAGAAGGTCATGGCGAGGTTTGACATGTCTTCATCTAAGACTATTGATACCCCCAGTGCTGTCAATATCCATCTCACTGCCATGTTCGCTCCACAGTCAGAAGAGGAGAAAGAGTATATGTCACGAGTCCCTTATGCTAGTGCCATAGGAAGTTTGATGTATGCTATGGTCTGTACAAGGCCAGATTTAGCACATGCAGTCAGTGTAGTGAGCAGATTCATGGGAAAACCAGGGAGAGAACATTGGCACGCTGTGAAGAGAATTTTCCGGTACCTTAGAGGTACATCTGACGTTGGTCTCATTTATGGAGGTGATACTCAGTGCTTGGTTGCTGGCTATTCTGATTCTTACTATGCTGGAGATGTTGACACAAGAAGATCTATGACTGGCTATGTGTTTACCCTTGGAGGATTTGTCGTCAGTTGGAAGGCAACTTTGCAACCTACAGTGACTTTGTCTACTACGGAAGCGGAGTACATGGCCTTGACAGAGGCTGCAAAAGAAGGGATTTGGCTGAAAGGGCTGGTTAGTGATCTTGGTCTACATCATGATCAGGCTACGGTGTATTGTGACAGTTTGAGCTCAATTTGTCTAGCCAAGGACCAAGTCCATCATGAGAGAACCAAGCTTATTGACGTGAGGTATCATTTTCTGAGAAGTGAGAAGAGAATCAAGGTGAACAAAGTAGGAACTGCTGATAATCCTACTGATATGTTCACACAGCCGGTTCCACAGAGCAAGTTTCAACAATGTTTGGACTTACTCAACATCAGAAGCTGTTAATTGCCTTGCGGGGCAATTCTGAGGAAGAGGGGGAGGCCTGGTATTATCATAGTGCGTCTGAAGAATCTGTTCGGAGAATTCAAGTCAAGGTGGAGATTTGTTGAATGCCTTGTATTGGGCCTTTAATTATCTGTCAATTCTGTATGTTTGGCCCAAGCTTGTTAGGGCGTAGCTTAGCACTATATATAGACGCTATGGCAAACCCTATTCTGTAATTCTGTTCTTCTCTCTCCATAATAAAACTGCTCCCCCTCTTCCCGTGGACGTAGCCAATTTATTGGTGAACCACGTAAATCTGTTGTCTTGTTTTTTGCATTTATATTTTCTCGTATTATATCAAATTCCGCATAACATTTCATTTGACATCAGTTTCGTCATTCTGGCAAAGGGTGACATAAAATAGCACAGCATTATTAAGTAAATTACTGTAGGTCACAACTTCTGTTGGTCGATAGGAAAGTTTTATTCGGTTTACTTGTTATGTTCTAAGGTTACATTTATGCCCTCCTCTCTTTTCTTTTATAAAATTGGTTGCTATTCATGTGGCTCTTTGATTCCCTTTAATTATATTGCTTGTCGATTTGCAAATTTTCGGGTTTAAATGCATATTCCAGTAAGCTAGGATACATTCCTAGTATTTGTGTTGGTTAGACTACTTATTAACTCATTTCCTTTTCTCTTGAATGTAAAATCTGTTTGAGTTCCTTTGAACTCTCATCCTCTTTTGCGTATCGAGAGAGAGCTATAAAGGCTTAACTTACCCATCGAGTCAAGCAAATCGACGGACAATTCCTGAAGTTTAAGGAATTGAAGAAAGTCCAAGAAGTTGGATTAGAAGACCCCTTTATTTTTATATGTTGTACTTTTATTATGTTATAGGCCTAAGCCCTTATTGCATTGTACTATTATCTAAATAGTTTAGGACTCGTACAAGTCGAGTTGGCCTAAGACCCATAAACAAAGGATCCAAATACCTATACAAGCGGACAAAAAACTCAAATTTGGACCACACTCTCTCTCTCCCTCTCTCTCTCTCACTCTCTCTCATACACACACACACTATCTCTCTCTCTCTCTCTCTTATTTTTTGTTTATCCTCATTACATGTCGTTACTTTTAAAGTTAAAGAATCCAAATCCCCGCAAACTGCATAAATGTTTTATCGACTTAAAAACTAATTCTAAATGAATTCTAAAAGATGAATAACTTTGCAAATAATAAATCTCACTCAAGTAATTAATACCTCTTCTTTCAAACAAATTTTAATTAATTTTTAGAAAGATTATTTTTAGCCAAATAGATTAGTTTTTTGGATAACTCCAAGTAACCGTACGTCTATATACTTTCAAAACCTTCCTAAGACGTTAATAAGAATCGTTGTACCCCCTAAAAATCATTCATTTAATTTTTTTGTTTTTGATTAAATGTAAGAACAATTTTTTCTTAATTTTCTCAAAATTAAGTGGGGACTCAAAAAGTCAAAATTCTATAAATATAATGTTTTGCAAAAGTATAATAAAATAGAAATAAAGACTCTTCTTGGGAGATTTGAGAATTCTAATCTTAAAACTAACGTGTTTTGGCTATGTGAAGTTCACTATTTAACTGTTTATTTTTTGCCTTATTCAACTGTTGCGTTCATGGCATATCATAACTCCGTCATATGACGATTATTTTTGTTTACTAGTTGAAGGACGATTATGCCAGTTCTCAGACCTTCCTTAACCAAATCTTTTTCGGGGTCCCCTGACGAATGTAGTTGATTATTCGATAGTCAATGGCCGCTAACTGTCCCACCCTTAGTAGTCCGCTTGGGTTACCCTTTCCACTATGAATACAACTCACTCCTAGTTAAACAATGATAGAGCGAAACCAAATCCCGAAAAGTAGCACATTGGCCTAAGATGACCCAACACCCAATGAGCGTTAGGCCTAATAGAAAGACCGCTCTGAGTCCAAAGGGCCCACGGCTCGATAGGACGATCATATTTATATATTGATCTGAAGGATGTTTATTTGTTTGACTATTTGTTGTGTCTTGGAGGGTGGAAACTAACTAGTTGTACGTTTTTGTCAATGTCGATTCAGTTTCTTAGTTTCAATATGGTCATCAAGACACCAGACATTCACCGCGTATGGTAGGACAATCTCAAAGGTTGTCAAAAGAGAGAAATCTTTATTCATTTGTGCCACTTACCTTTGATAATGGACTTCAAGGTTTACCCCTCGTTTATCGAGGTAATAACGCGGTTTTGGGACGATAAAATGATGGTCTTTTGATTTGGAGACGTCAAGATAACACCCATCCTAGAAGAAATAAAGGACTATCTAAACTCTATCGGAACATATGGCAAGAGGAAAAAATATCCCGATCATCACATCCTTCTACCGGCTAGGCCGACTAGTAAAGAATTAAAAGACATGTTATTGCTAGTGAATGAAAATTTGTTAAATGCTCAAAATATACCACTAATGATATTTTTTGACAGATGAGGACACGACAGCTATTTTAATCTTTTGTTAAACGAATCACATGATCATAGTACTTGTAGACAAACCCAGGCAATTGCATTCTCCATATTCCTTTCAGAAATGATAGTGTTCACTAAGGATGAAGGAAAGGAGATCGACACCCGGGTTATGATGGTAGTAGACGCCATTTTTGGAGTAGTTTGTAAGAAACAAGAAGAAAAGAAACACTGCAGTTTAGCCCTAGTCATTTTCGCCGACATCTATCCATCTCGGCATCTATCAATCTCTAAGCTTGTGTAAGAACGGGTTTTCATTTTTCCAAGGTTGCAATATTTTACTTCAGTGGTGGATGAGTGAACATATGTGCAAAAGAAATGGCACCGAGCCAGAAGAATTGGCTAAACCGATCCAGAGGAGTCCCCTTTATAATTACGAACTCTATCTAATCATTCGTAGATTCTCAATTCATACCACCAAGGATGTGTGGGCGAAGGTATTTTATGATCTACGAGAAGGATACATACAATGGATTTTGCCGAACTTCATATCAGAGAATATAGAAACAAACTTTCCTTATGGTCCTTCCCGGCATTAGAGGGTTGCAACCCTACAACCCTGCTAGGGTGATGTGGCAATTCGGTAGAACACAAAACCACACCCACCCAAGGGGATACTATCTCCTTCTTTGTCGACCACAACGGGTGCATTAAAATACCTTTCGCAATGATCATCGTCCATGAATGGACTGGACGAGTCAACATGAAATGTGATATGACTAAAAATAGATATGAAGCTGGGTATTTCAATGAATACTAGACATGGTTGCAGAATGATTTTTCTGGTGTAGTAAACCCAACACCACGCGTGGGTCGAGAAATTGAAGATGTACAGATAAATCTCCAGATCCACACATATCATTTTCAGCAAAAATGGTACCGAATGGACCAGTAATTTTAATGAAGGGAGCAATATTACTAGTCTAGAGAGTTAGAAAGTCCGAGGCCTTTAGCTGTGATGTCACAAGAGCTAACCGATGTATTGGCATCTTAGATGCGTCTAGATGCAACCCTGGATGAGCATATTAACATCCTAAAGTTCGTGCTGCAATCTTCCAATGATTTTTTCGCTCATCTATAAGTGGTAAAAAGAAAGTGCATCATCCGCGAAGATATAGAAAAATCCAGAGGCGGAGCAGGACCGTCAACCTTATAATGTCAATGCGGGATTATTTTGTATTTGTATTTGCAATTTATTCCCCTTCCCTGAAAATGTACCCCCGTTTCGATTAAAACTAATTAACGAATGTTATGATTATTTGTGTAGCTTTTTTGGGGGGATGCAACAATCTATTTTAAAAGATGCAATACATCCTACGGATCGCTCGGCCTACCCTTGTCACAAAAGGATCACTTGCATGATTAGGACGCAATATATTTTTTTAACTTTTTATGTGCTATATTGCTTTAAATGAGAGTATCATTAACCAGTCCTTTCTACAAATTTCAAGAAAATATACACACAAGTCAATATTAAAAAATGTCTGACCAAAACTTTTCGAGTCTTAAGTTTCTCACTCAAAAGACATATCTCATAGCCCAAAGCCTAAAACGCTACTCTACCGCCTAAGGAAATATAGAATCACAACTATGGGAAAGGCTAAGAGTATCCTGGTGGAACTTACAGGAGAGGAGTTACATATAAATATAGAACAAATCACGCGGGAAATTCAAGAGGTCACGGACGAAGGACTCAGGGTCGAAGTTGCCGCATCAATCTACAAAGGCGTGACTGTGGCGCTGGATGACGATTTGGTGTCACAAAATTAAGAAGAAGAAAGACATTGAGATATAGAGAGAGGATTTGAGCAATAATATTGATATACTTTGACTGAGGATTCAAGAAAGGGAAGCAAGAGAAGCATAGATAGATTCGGAAACCGCAAGTCTGTTAGCCATAAACACATCACATGATGAAGAACTGACGGCGGAGATTGCGGAATTCATCACTATGAAGGAAAGAATGTCTGCATTAAGGAAGAAGAACAAGGCGTTCCACCATAACATGATCACCAAACTTCAGAAAATGCACAGGAAATACTCTATCCGCGAGCAAGAGGCTATTGGTGGACCAGATTACATTCACCCTGGAGTAACTAAGGAAGACATTGACGAGGAAATCGTCGAAAAGCCTCCATTTCTAGGCTGTGTGAGTGGAAGAGACAAGTGGATCACTCTACCGGCCTACAAAATGACATATTGTGTAGGAGCCAAAGTTATGTCTTGAGTTTTTTTGTATGAACATCTTCGGTGTAAACCTCATGAGGGTGTGACTTCAGTCTTTAGGCATGAAAAAATCTTCGTAGGGGTGTGTGTGTGTGTGGTGGAATTTACAGTGACTTGGTTCAGAATGGGGATTTTGCCTCTATCCACGATGATGACAGAGGTCTCGATACCATTAGGAAAGAGATCTGGAAACCTTGTGCTTAACACAATGCTACAAATAATAGTCTTTCAAGGTGCCTAAATTTTGCTACGACTTCAAAGACCTCATCAACATGGGAAAAATTCGAGTCAAGTTTGTTCCCCGTGGTTAAGAAGACGTTGAGAAGACGAATAACTGAGATGTACTTATTATGTGTCTTTAAAGCTTTGTTTTTATCTTTAAATTTCCATGTAACCATCTATAATGAATGAATGAAAGTCAATTTTTATTTTCTACTCGAATTACGTTGGGCCTGAATTCTCCTTGTGAAATATGTATGCAGCCTTTTAAGGCCCGACCCCTATCTTAGAAAATTTTCATTCTGCCCCCTTCATATTACAAGAAGATACAAAGACTAGATCAACGGACGTCAAAGAAAAGCTGCAAGAAGACTTTAGGTCAACGTGATTTAGCCTTGCTATGATGGTGTTGAACTAAAAAGCAAGCACACTCCAGCTAGTTAAAAAATCTGTTTTCGTCCTTACTCGTGGATTGAACATATCCTCAAACAAAGCAACTTGTGTGATTATCTGCTCTCTATGTGATATTATGTATTTTATATTCAGAATCTAAATTGATAAATCTTCCTTTAAGTTGTTTTCCTCCTCAGGTACTTTGAAACTACTCTATGTCGATTAAGCTGACAGATCTTCCATATTTTGTAAGATCTAAATATCCTGCAGATTCCATTCCCAGACAATATTCCGACAAAGGAAAAACAGTTACTGGTGACAACAACGAAGAAGTCAATCTCACCGACGATGTGGTGGCTCAATCCACCATAGCAGACCTGAACAAACTGATTATTTAAAATAATGCAAGAGATTGCAAAAATGAGAGTGGAGATGCAAAGGAGACAGGATCTAACTTCACCAGTTTTTGCTCCTAACACTGCTCAAAGGAGACCTCCTCTCCACTTACCTGCTTCTAACATGGATCCAACTTAGAATCTGTCATCAACACCTGCTTAGAATCTTTCCGTCATAGACCTGACCGTTCCGAACCCCCAATATGCTTCGACTTCTTACCAAACACCTCCTTACATCAAACCGTTCCACAACTTAAAACCAAAATACCAATCCTTACACCTATCCGTAAAACTACAAAACCACCCAGAATTCCCAAAGTCCATCTGTAGCTCAATCCCTACCAAAATGAACAACTCTACAGATTCCCGCACCGATTAAGCATGATGTGCATGGTTTTGAGCTGGAATATTAAGAGGAACAGGAAAGAGAATGTAGGGAAAAAGAATAAACAAAAGTGGATATAAAATAAGAAATCAGGAAAGCAATGAAAGAGTTCCAAAGCACCCATGACGTCGCTGATCTAAACTACGAATATTTATGCATCCATCCGAATCTGGACCTCCAAGAAATGTTCAAGATTTCAAAATTTGATACTTTTGGAAGAGTAGGGAATCCTATGGCCCATCTGAGTGCCTACTGCGACCAATTTTTTAGAGTTAGCAGGGATGAAGCCTTGCTGATGTAGCTCTGTACCCAAGTCTATGTGGGGAGGCTCTAGAATGGTTCACCTTCCTTTAAACCAGGCAATGGCCCAGTTGGAATGCCCTAGCCAAGGATTTTATCGATCAATTTGCTTACAACTTGGAAATAGTTCCCAATTGATATGTGATTTTTAAGCCCTGAACCATGATATGAAATAAGTCAATGAAGTCTAAATCCAATTTCAAAAATTCAAAAGGTCAATGCGTAAGCAAAAATCTACTGAAAGATAAAGAGAGTTCGCCTACAGGTGGAGACAAGAAGCAGGTAGGGTAAGGCTTACGGGTGCAATAGCCCGAATATTATGATAGAATCATGTTGCTCGTTGGAGAAAAATTTGGTGAGATAGTCAAAAATGGTGAGACTATCGAAGATGGTTTGAAAGTAGGGAAAATAGCCCACATAGCCGCATCAAACAGATCATCGGGCTTGCTAAAGAAGAAGAGAGATGAAGTTTCAACTATTTTTTCTGAGGGAAAGAAGACCCATAAAACACTGTCATTCTACAAAGGTCACCCTCGACCTTCACAGAACTCCCATCAAGCTGGTTATACGCAATCTAGTTATCCAATTCCTACATCCGCGTACCCAAATTCCCCACCTCCACATTACGAAAATCCATCTCCTATTTACCAAAATCCTCCTCCGCCTTACCAAATTTATCCCCCATATACCAAATTGATGCTCCTAACAGTGCCAATGTGTAGTCGAGCTACAGAGAACCCCCACCAGTATATCAATTCCAAGCTCCAATATACAAAAATACCCCCACGAACTACCAAGCTTCATCACTAAAAACCAAACATACCCTTATTTGAGAAGCGAACCTCTCCGTGTAAATGCTAGATGATATCAACAGGTGACTCCACCCCAACAACGCAGTTATGATCCACCTAGTAAGGCCTAAGCCGATGGATACTAGTTCTAAATTCTATTGACCCAATCAAAAGTGTGGTATCAATCCAACAACGTTGGCCATGATACTGAGGATATCATCAACATCAAGCACAAGATTGAAGATCTGATCAACCACGAGGTGGTTTCTCTTCAAGCAGCCGCGCCTAATATCAACACCAAACCTTTACCGAATCATTGAGGCATCAATATCAACATGATATAGACGAATGATGATAGGTCTGTGACTAAGGTGATAAATCATATTATTAATGACAAGTTAGAAAGTGATGTGGCCTCAGTGAGCGTCAAAGAGAAAAAAGAGTTAGTGATTCTGACACCCGCAAAGGCTATTGCCTTGGTTCCATCATAAAACTCTTTTCAGTGCGAAATTTTTGATTGAAACGGTTGTCGCTCAGGTTATGACTCGATCTGGAAGGTGTTATACTTCTGAACATTTGGATTTTTGAGGAAAAAATAAGGATTAGGGTAAAAGGACGATAAGTGAAGGCGAGACAAAGAAATTATGGAGAAAGATGCATCCAAAAGACTTTTCGATCGTTAAGCATTTGGAGAAAATTCCAGCCCAAATTTTTGTGTAAGACCTTCTAATTAGATCCTAACTTCATATACAGGACTTAATGAAGGATCTTTATTATATATATGTGCCCATGGGCCCAAGCAGCAATAATGTGGCGGCTATGATCAACCAAGTTATCTGAGGGCATCGTATTAACTTCTGTGATGAATAATTACCCTTTAAAGGGAGGTCACACAATAAGATGTTACATGTCACTGTCATTTGCCGTGAAAGAGTCATAAATTGTGTCCTGGCGGATGATGGGTCCGGTCTTAACATTTTTCCACTATCGACTCTAAGGTAGTTAAGGTTTTACTTGGGGAAGCTGGAAAAAAACCAATTCAATGTAAGAGCAATTGATGGAGTATAGAGAAATACATTGGGAGTAGTGAATCGGTTCATCCAAATGGGTCCGGCTGAGTTCAGCACACAGTTTCAAGTCTTGGACATCTACACCAGTTATAACCTTCTTCTAGGAAGGCCTTTCATCTACAAGGCTGGAGTTGTGTCTTCTACTCTTCACCTGATGATGAAACTCGTTTGAAAGAACGAAGAACTTGTTATTCGCGGTGAAGGGAGTCACTCTGGCAGGAAGACGCCCATTATCGATGATGTTTCGCGAAGAACTAATTTCTACACGGTGGAGCTGGTAAATGCAACAGATGTGGATTTTTCCCCACAGCCTCCTATGCTTGTCATGTACAAGATGCCGCCACTGTGATGTTGCAGAAAGGGTTTTAACTAGGTTTCGAAATGGGAAAGAATTCCCAACGGATAATCTAGCCTATCCTAGTCCCCGGTAAAAAAGCGAGATATGGTTTGGGGTACATCCCCACAAATGAGAAGATGAAAATGAAGAAAAGCACAAATCAAGCATTAGTTAAGCAGATCCCACATCTGTATCAATCATTTCAAGTGTGAGATTACGCCGATCTAGGTTGCCTCGAGGAAGGAATTTGTGACCTTTTTGAAGAAATGATGCTATCATAGAAAAAGAAGTCGAGCTAGCTGGTATCCGTGATGTTGATCCTGGAGAACAACTGTGGAATTGGATTTTCACGCCAATCTTGATTCCCTGATCATATTTGTAGGACGACATTGTTTATTCATATTTGAAAATTGGTGGCCGTCAGGAAGAGCCTGAGACCTACCATCATGCATTTTTTTTAATCGATTGAATTTTTAAATTCCCCTTGATGCTTAAAAAGGCAACATAGTCCTTTGACATGGCCAAAGATTTCATTTTTTTCTAATTTTAATGAAAGCATCTTTTATCGAAAATTTGTTATTTACTTATTTTATGTATTTATTTTTCTAACATTGTCTATTTATGGTTTCAGTAGAATTAATTTTAAACCTTCCAATGTCATGTCATGTCACAAGATGAACAGACAAAATGAGGAAAATGATGACGAGGGTGAAGGGTACGAAGAGGAAAATGAGGCACAAAATGTGTTGCTTAGGAGTTTCTGCAGTTTTAAAATCAGCATAAGCCAAATTTAAAAGAAACTGAAGTTCTGAATCAGGGAGATCAAGAGTGTGCCCAAGAGATTTCAAATCAGTGTTCATTTGAATGAATCTAAGAGAAAGGATCTAATAAATTTACTCACTGAATAAATTGATATGTTCATAAGGGAAGTCAATGACATGCTAGGGCTGAGTACTATTGTTATGCCTCACGAATTTTTGATTAATCCAAGGTTCAGTACGGTGAAGCAAAAGGCTCAAAAGTTCAAGCCTGAATTGAGTTTAAAGATCAAATAAGAGATTACCAAACAAATCAAGTCTCGACTAGTGGAAGTTACTCAACGCCCGACTTGGTTGACCAATGTTTTTCTAATTGTCAAAAAGATGGGAAGATCAGAATTTGTGTCTACTATAGGGATCTCAACAAAGCTAGACCCATAAGGATAATTTTCCATTTCCAAAAATTCACATTCTTATCAATAACTTTACTAGACATGAAATGTAGTCATTTATAGATTGTTATGAAGGTTATCATCAAATCTTTATGGACGAAGATGATGCAGAAAAGACAACTTTTATTACACCTTGGGGTGTATATCATTATAAGGTGATGTCATTTGGCCTCAAGAATACCGGTGCTACCTATATGAGGACTATGACAACCATATTTATTGATATGATTCATAAAGAAATCGAGGTATACGTTGATGACAAATAATCATGTCCCGCGAGAGTTTGGACCACTTGACGCATTTAAAGAAGTTCTTTGATCGTTTGCGTCGTTACAACTTGAAGTTAAATCCCTCCAAATGCGCTTATGGAGTTCCAGCCTGCAAGTTGTTGGGATTTATAGTCAGCAGAAGGGGTATTGAGCTCGAACCTTCCAAGATTAAGGAAATTCAAGAGTTACCTCCCCCGAAAATGAGAAGTAGGTGATGAGTTTCTTAGGAAGATTGAACTACATTAGTCGATTCATATCTCAATAAACTGTGGTGTGTGAGCCTATCTTCAAGATGTTGAATAAAGACGCTTTGACAAAGTAGATTGAAGAGTGTCAGACTATATTTGATTTTATCAAGAACTATTTTTCCAATCAACCGGTATTGGTTTCTCCGCGAGAAGGGAGTCCATTGTTGCTGTATTTGTCCGTCTCAAATAACGAATTTGGATGCGTGCTTGGGCAGCATGACAAAATAGGGAAGAAGGAGCAATCCATTTACTATATAATTAAGAAGTTCATGCCGTATGAGTATACTCTTTTGAAGAGAATGTATTTTTCTTTGACTTGGATCTCTCAGAGCTTGAGATATTATTTGTCTTCTTATAGAACATACCTTATTTCAAGGATGGACCAATTGAAGTACATTTTCCATAAAGCAATGCCGACTGGAAAGTTTTCCAAAGGGCATATGCTTTTGAGTGAATTTGATATTGTGTATGTGACTCAGAAGATGATAAAAGAACAGGCCCTCGCTGATCATCTCGCAGAAAATCCCGTTGATGATAAGTATGAATAGCTTAAGACTTCTTTTCACGATGAAGAAACATCATTTGTGGGTGAAGATATTTCTGAAATATATCTAGGCTGGAGATTATTCTTTGATGGAGCGGAAAATTACCTTTATTATAAGATCTGGTCAAAACTATCCCATGGCAGCTAAAATTAAATTTAATTGCACGAACAACATGGCCAAATATGAAGCTTGTGTCCTCGATTTGGAAATGGCTACCGACATGAATGTTCACAAGCTCATGGTTATTGGAGATTCAAATTTGCTGATTCATCAGTTTCAAGAAGAATGGGCTGTGAAGAACCTAAAGGTTTTTCCATACGTGCAGGATATACGGAAACTATGCAGAAGATTCCATAAGATTGAGTTCAGACTTACTCCCAGAACACATAATGGGTTGGCTTATGTCCTTGCCACCATTGCCTTAATGATCAAGCATCCAGATACTGAGTATATTGATCCTCTGAATATAGAGCAGAAGGAACATCCGGTCATTTGTTGACATGTTGCAGCAGAACCAGACAGTTTGCCATGGTATTTTGGTATAAAGAAGTATTTCAAGTCAGGGAACTATCTAGAAGATGTGACATCCAACCAGAGAAAGTCAATACGCCGTATGGCCGTCAACTTCTTTCTGAGTGGAGAAGTCCTTTATAGGAGTACTCCAAATTTAGGTCTTCTCAGATGTGTCGATGTTGTCGAAGCTGCGAAGCTTCTAGAACAGATACATGCTGGTGTTTGCGGCACGCACATGAATGGACTCACTTTGGCAAGAAAGATCCTTCGAATTGGTTATTTCTGGATGACTATGGAGCATGATTTTTGCAAATTTATGAAGGAATGTCATAATGTCAAGTGTATGGGTATTTGATATGAGTGCCGCCTCACGAATATATTGTTATGAATTCACCTAAGAAGTTTGTATCTTGGGCATGGATGTAATTGGTCCACGTAGAATCATCCGCCTATAATGGCCATAGAATTATTTTGGTTACCATCGACTACTTCACCAAATGGGTGGAAGCAGCTTGTTACATGTCGGTGACCAAGAAAGTTGTAGCTGATTCTGTTTGCAACAAGATGATATGCAGGTTTGGAGTACCAAAATCAATCATTATTGATAATGATGCACATCTCAATTGTCACTTGATGAGGGATATATGTGAGCAATTTAAGATTACTCACCGAAACTCAATCGCTTATCGTCCTCAAATGAATGGAGTTGTAGAAGCCGCCAATGATAATATCAAGAAGATCCTGAGGAAAATGATTGACAATCAATGAGGTTGACATGAGATATTGTCGTATGCTTTGTTGGGTTATTCAACCACTGTCAGAATATCTATCGGAGCTACTTGATACTTGCTAGTATATGGAACCGAAGCAGTCATACCTGTTGAAGTTGAGATACCGTCTTTGAGAATCATACAAGAAGTTAGTAATGTTGAGTGGGTCTCCAAGCGGATTGATCAGTTGCTCTTAGTTTATGAGAAGAGAATGGTTGCCATTTCTCATGGTCAAGTCTATCGACGGAAAACATTCGTGCTTTCCACAAGAGAGTTAGGGCCAGAATTTTTAAAATCAGTTAGTTTGTCCTTAAGCGCATTTTTCCTCATCAAAACGAATACAAAAGAAAATTCGCATCAAATTGTCAAGGACCCTAATTGGTTTGAAAGGTACTATCTGGAGGTGCTTTGGTCATGTCGTATATTGATGGCATAGCATGGCCAAAACCGATCAACTCAGTTTTTGTCAAGAGATACTACTTGTGAAGCTTCAGTTTGTTTTTTTGTTATTTCCTTGTAATCATCCTATTTTCATGTAATTGATTTGTTTAAAATTTTATCCCTTTTGTAAATGAACTACGTCTGACTTGAATTCTCAAGAATGAGATACATAGGCGGCCTCTGTCAGCCTTGGTCAGTTTTCTTTGAAAGTTCCTCATTGTATTTAGCCTTTGATGGGGGGGGGGGACTACGGTTGACCTGATTCCTGCCTCAACGTTATACGTAGGCGCAAGGGTTCGGTGATATTTCCCGTAAGTTTTCTATTGCTCTATACATAAAAACTAGAATAGAATTTTCGAGAGGAACTCAAAAGTTTTCCCAAGAAGAGTTTTCCTCTGCAAATAAAGACTGAAGATACTTTAAGATGTGAAAATGGGACAGAATTTTTGAGAGGATCTCAAAAATTCCGTGACTCACTCAGCGACAGTTGAAGATGAGCAGAGAAATGTTACAGGAAAGAAATTTTGAGGATGGCCTCAAAATTTCAACATGGATTTATCGATAGTCTAGAGTGACTTTGAATACTCCCCATCGAATAACCAGATATACGTCCAAGCAATCGACTCAAAGAAGTTCGCTCTGCCTAACATGACATAACACTTGTCAATTACCCTTTACAAAATACTACTTCTCGAAAATTTTATTTTTCCAAAAATTATTCCCTTGTGATTATTTTTTTTGCTTGAAATTATCTATTAAGGGTCCGGAGTTCAGAAAATCAATCGGCGATAGTACACAAGGAGCACACAAATGATGGAACTGACATTTGTCAGTTTATTTTTAAACTAACAATTTTTTCTATAGATGCAGGTTTATAGTTTTGGTTTGAAATCAACAAATTTCTACGATCGATAAATTTGAAAAGTCAAAGGAGGAGAAAGTTCTCCAAAAATTAACAGTTTTCTTGTCGATGCAGGAATTATTTTATATTGCTTATATCAGAGACTTGGGAATATGAATGGTTTAATTCATCCAATTTCCAATAACATGAGGTCTATAAGGAACGTCCAGCTAGATTCAAAGATGAATCAAGTGAAAATCTAGGGAAAGACATATTACAATTTTACATAAAAGGGCATCATTTGCATCTCTTCCTAAGACACGATAGTGTCGCTATCAAAAGAATAATTTCATTGGTATTGTCGTTTGACACGATACACTACTTGGAGGATCATTTTATTCCCATTATTAATTGAGAAGATATACAACCAAAGGGGTCATTTTAGTTTATTTAGAGAATATGACTATCCAAAAGGCACCCAGAAGATAAAACTGTTGATCGATTTAGCTCTATCGTCATTTGGTACAAAGGATGACCTCAAGTGAAAAATATTCACGCATCACGGTAAGATATTCATGCCCCACAAGAAATCAAGCATCGCGGGAAGATATTCATGCCCCTCAGACAATCAGGCAACACCGGAAGATATTTATGCCCTGCAGAAAATCATGTATTGTGGAAAGTCATGCATCACGAGTCAATATTCATGCATCGCGGAAGATCATGCATAATGAGTCGATATACATGCATCGCGGAAGATCATGCATCACGATTCAATATTCTCTCATTACGGAAAGGTGTTCATACCCCACAAGAAATCACTAATCACGGGAAGATATTTATGCCCCGCAGAAAATCATACATTGTGGAAAGTCATGCATCGTGAGTTAATATTCATGCATCGCGGAAGATCATGCATCGCGAAAGATCATGCATCGCGAGTTAATATTCATGCATCGTGAGAAGATATTCATACCCCGCAGAAATTCATGCATCGCCAGTTAGTATTAATGCATCGAGGAAATCATGCATCACTTTTCAATATTCACGCATCGCGACTTAATATTCATGCATCGGCGAAATCATGCATCTAGAGTCAATATTCGTGCATTAAGGAAATCATGCATCGTGGAAAGATATTCATGCCCCGCAGAAAATCATGCATCAATCAAGATCATGCATCACGAGTTAATATTCATGCATCAAGGAAAATGTGCATTTTAAGAGAAAAATTTACCCATCATCATAAACGACATCTTTTATTTGGCAAGATTAGACGCTAAAAGAATCGTTAAAGACGACATCAAGAAAATATCAACAATGCATCAAATTTTACTTATTGTAAATTCAAGTGAAGATTACAACGAAGATTATATCGCAAACATTACACATAACCTTTATTTGCTTTACGTCGAACCGATTGAGTTGATGACAAACAAAGCGGTAAGAGACACTATCTCCCATTTGAATTGCATTTTTGTGCTGATGAGTTTTGTTACAGTTATTGTCGAGAACATCCGAAAGGATGAATTCTCCAACACAAAACCGCATGTGCGGGCGGCATAAAAAGAGATGCAGCACAATGTGGAATTTTTCTTAGCAGCTAACTGGGACATAGCCCTAAGAGGATTGTCAAACTCTTACTATGCGAGCAGACGAGCGACTTCCACCACAATCAAACCACACCCCTATCACAAGGCATGTGGGTTTTTCTTTGGTTTTTTGTCAGTTTTGGTTTTGCATGCGAAATTTCGGTCTACCGGAGACAAGTTTCCAATATGAGCGCCAATGCGCCATGTGTTTTGGAAATTATGTCCACGTAATTTCTTAACTTTGGATGTCAAATGATCCACCTTCGTTGCTAAGAGTTTGGAAGCCTCCTTTTCACACTCAACTTAATTTGTTATTTGTCCAAAACCAAAGGTTATCTAGCATAATAGATTTTCTTTTTGACCGATCGAGTCAATCTATGAGCAACCTGATTCCTAAGTTTAAGGATATGTAGGCGAGCTCCATGTTGAAAACTCGGATGTATTTCAACATTCACTATTATATTCTATTTCCGAACATTCTGGTACAACCATAATTCGGTATCAAGATGATTTTTAATTTCTTTCAAAATTGTGGGTTAAATCAAATGTATCGAACTATAAGTGGCATGAATTCTCATATAGACTGAGGTATAAAGGAAGCCCCCTTCCGGGGTTCGTCCATGTCTCCTAAAGTCCTTAACCAAACTCCTTGCCCAACAAGATGAATATGTAGTCGGTCAAAATCGATTTGGTCAATTTCATTTTCCTTGAGTTTCTTGCATCAAACTAAGTAAAATGAGGGACAATTGTTGACACCCAAATTTTGACCCACCCCAACAATAATTAATTTTTGAGTTTCTTAATTTCCTAACGATCTAAAATAGTTCACTTTATAAAATTCAAAAATGTTTCCCAAATCATTTTGAAATAGCGTTAGTTGATTTCTAGTGTTTTTCTTAGTAATATAACTCTATTTGTTAGTCTTATATATATGTGTGTGTGCGCGCGCGCGCGTGTGTATGCGTGCGTGTGTGTGTGATTTGCTATAGTTAGTTCATTTTGTAAAATACTCAAAATTGTCTCAAAAGATTTTAATTTTACTTAACGCTTTATTAAATTATTTTTTGTCAAAATTAGTACCTCAAATTTCGAGTCTTACATTATTATTGAGCTAGCTATTTTATCTCGTTAAAATTAAGAAGCTCGTAGATTAATTAATTATTAAATTCGCCTTATATATAAATTTTAAC
Source organism: Solanum lycopersicum (assembly GCF_036512215.1). Classification (NCBI taxonomy): domain Eukaryota; kingdom Viridiplantae; phylum Streptophyta; class Magnoliopsida; order Solanales; family Solanaceae; genus Solanum; species Solanum lycopersicum. Next base: position 52,594,899 of record NC_090808.1, read on the forward strand.
CAAGTCGTTATTTAAGCTCAAATAATGTTTAAAACCCAATTCTAATTGGTCTTAATATTTGGGTTACATTTTGACATCTCCTTCTTTCATGTTTACACCGTTTCAATGTGACCATGTTGGGTTTCTTTAACCCATTTCAGCAACTCGTCACATCTTTCCCTATCTGATTAAAATGTCCTGCCCACCCTCCCAATTAAATACATTCCTTTTTGAATCCATTTAAAAGGGATCAAAGTTTGGCCTATTTCTATTTACCCAGGCCTTTTCCAGATCTCAACCCACTCTAAATTCATGATCCAGTCCAACCTCTTTCCCATTTGCCTGACCCGACCTATTTCGGTCTTTTTTTTGGGTTTTTTTTACACGAGTTGATCTAGAGAACGCGTAGCAGTACGCTCGTTCTCTTCCTCCTAAAATGCAATTCCAGAAAACTCAAAACCGACATGTGAAGGAACGGGCACAACGCTCTTCACACTAATGGCGACTTCACGCCTTCCACGAGATGAATTAGTAGTCTGTGGCCTTGCTTGTCTTCTTCCTCCGGCGTCTCCATCAAGTCGTATGTATCGAACAGTGGATGAAGCACGCATATTCGTCCTTGATATGGTGAGAAGATACCATGTCGGGCTTCAAGGACGAGAAAACTCATCCCAATCGTCCCTTTCCCCTTCCCATTTTGGAATAAGTTCAAACCTTCAGAGAAAGGGTTTTCATCTAAAAAAGGGTAAAAGGGTTTCGAAATTTTAATTTGTAGTGGGACTTTGTCAAAAATTTGGTCGGTTCCCCCCAGTTTCTAACCTTAATCTCGGGGTATATATAATCCTTTTCTTTTAATCCGAAGGGGAAATTATTATTTTTTTTTTGGAATTTAAAGCACTCAAAGAGAGTTTTTTGTGAAAGAGAAATCTGCAAGAAGAAATTTTGTCGTGAGGAAAAATTGAAAGAAAATAGGAAGGAATATATTAAAAACAACATTCTTGAGTGAATCTTGTTTAGTCTTTGGCTTCCATTTCCGATTGATCTGTTCCAATCCTAGGAGTCATATTTGGAAGTGGAATTGCTTCTCCTATGCTCATTCTGTTCAGTTCGCTGCACCTCCAAAAATAATATTCTTTCACCATGTTCTCTCCCCCTTTCACTGTGTACTCTCTATTTTTCGCTTGCTTTAGAATAACATTCTGATGATGAGGTGTTTAATTTTTTGATGGTTGTTGGATTCTTGTAAGATTAGATTACGAAATATATGGTTTTCTTTGTCTTGCTACTCAGAGGTAGCTGTAACATCATTTTTAAGGACAGACAAATGTCCGTCTTTGTGTGCCCAACCTCTTTCTTTTGTCTAAATTCGCTTTGAAATTATCATCTCTTGAAATGTTGCGTGAATATTTTCAAATTAATTTTATCTCATGGAGGTCGAGTTTGAGTACTCTTGTAGTCCTGAATCCTTCAATCAACAAAAAAGTCTAAATATGTGTGATGCAGTTGTATGCTCTGCCTAATCTTTTAGTTTCTTTTGTTTTCTTGTCGATTCTCTTTGTCATCTTACTGCATTTGTTTCCTTCCTTTACATTTTCTCTCACCTTTTCTTCTATACTCAATGAAATAGTAGATCTAATGTGAGAGAAAGTTGTGTTGTAGGCTTGTTTGATGATTATTGATTGAGTTATTTGTTCATGTTTTTTAACTCTTAATATTTGCTCTTTAGTTTTCTATTATTTGATTGAGTCGAATCTATAGGCATGCATCTGATATTAATGTCTCTTGTCTGCTTGCGAGTTTTATTCATCTCCTCTTTCTATCTAATACTGCTTTATGTCCCGAGGATCTGTACCATCCCACTTATAGTATATTTTAAGTGGCTGGGTATTGTATTTAGCAGGGTTTTTTTTGTGTGCTCAAATCTTGTTGTTTATATGTGTAAATCCGCAAGCCGTTAATTTGGTTAGCATATGTCGTATGTTTGTTCGAGTAGTTCGATGTTTGCCTGCGCCTTGAACGTGTTTATTATTTGGTTTCCACACACGACATGCTCAAATCATGTTTATCCTTCATATTGCTCGGCATTCGGTGGAAAGCGTAGTGTTTATGATTTTCATCTTTATTCTTTGCTCTGTTTTATGTTTTCTGTCCACTGTTACAAATAGTTTGTACATTTGACATCAGTTTCGTCATTCTGGCAAAGGGTTATTTAAAATAGCAGAGTATTATTAAGTAAATTATAGTAGGTCACAACTTTTGTTGGTCGATAGGAAAGTTTTATTCGGTTTACTGGTTATATTCTAAGGTGTCATTTATTCCCTCCTCCCTTTTTGTTTTATAAAATTGGTTGCTATTAATGTGCCTCTTTGATTCCATTTCATGATATTGCTAATCAATATGCAAATTTCCGGCTTTAATACGTATTCTAGTAAGCTAGGATACTTTCCCAGTGTTTGTGTTGGTTAGACTGCCTATTAACTCATTTTCCTTTCTCTTGCATGTAAAATCTGTTTGAGTTCATGATGAACTCTCATCCTCTTTTGCATTTTTGAGAGAGAGCCATAAAGGCTTAACTTTTCCATCGAGTCAAGCAAATCGACGGACAGGTCCTGAAGTTTAAGGAATTGAAGTAAGTCAAAGAAGTTGGATAAGAAGACCCCTTTATTTTCATATGTTGTATTTTTTATTATGTAATAGGTATAAGCCCTTATCGCTTTGTACTATTATCTGATTAGTTAAGGATAGGAAAAAGTCAAGTAGGCCTAAGGCCCACAAACAAAGGGTTCAAATACTGGTCAAGGCGGACAATAAACCTAGATTCGGACCCAACGCTCTCTCCCTCTCCCTCTCCCTCTCTCTCTCTCTCATATTTTGTTTATCCGCTTTACTTGTCATTAGTTATAAAGTTAAAGAATTTAAATACCCGCAAACGCCGTAAATATTATATAGACTTAAAAATTAATTCCAAAGAAATTCTAAAATGTGAATAACTTTTCAAATAAAAAATCTCACTCAAGTAATTAATACCTCTTCTTTAAAACGAACAATAAGTGATTTTTACAAGTTAGATTAATTTAATCCAAATAGATTAGTTATTTGGATAACCAAAAGTAAGCGGACATCTTATATGCTTTCACAACCTTCGTAAGACGTTATTAAGAATCACCAAACTCCCTAAAACTTTTTCATTTGATTTTCTGTTTTTGATTAAATGGAAGAACATCTTTTTCTTGACTAAAAAAGTCAAAAACTCTATAAAATATAATATTTCTCAAAAACATAATAAAACTATTGTAGTCAACTCAATGAGACTCCACTATTCCAAGATTATTCAACCACTCATGACAACTAATTATAAATTCATATGCATCCTTTGTTAAGTCACCAGTAATAAGTTTGAGGATTCAGTAGTCTGAACCTCCCACAAATCTTTTGCTCATTAATTGTCATAGAAGACATGTTCTCCAAATGTGATGCATTATCTGCAAACTCTATACTATCCAAACGAGGAGCTACAACAACGGCTGGATGAGTTGTGGGAGTCTGGAAATCTGGAGCAACTATCATATCTAGAGTCTAAGCTCCAATACGGGTCTGTGAGCCATCAAAAGTGACTGGGAAAGCTCTTGCCTGAACCATCCCCTGTAAGATTCCTAATATACGAGCCAATATATCTTGAAGCACAATGGTGGAAATAGTACTTGGTGGATCCTGAGTTGGCCCATCCCCCTGAATAGTATTTGCATCAAGAGGTACTGTCCTATCACGACAGTAGGTAGCAATTAGTACTTGACCTTCCACAGATGCTGCAATACGGCCCCTACCCCAACCTTGACCTCGAGCTCGTCCCCTTCCTCTACTTCGGATAATGTTCCTAGAAGCAGGTGCAGGAATAGGCTCTGGATCACCATTTGCCGATGTACAAGTCCTCTCCATCCGAGAGAGAATAAGATATCAAGATTAGAATTTCAAGAAGGTCAAGTGTTCACGATAATGAATGAAAGAACATATTTTTTTTCCTAAATATCCTATAGCCTCTCGAAAATATGTATGAACGTCTTCATACCTATCGACAATACTCTATTAGACATTGCTCTTGTACTCGTGAGACCGATGAACCTAGGTCTCTGATACCAGATTTGTTACGACCCAAATTCATATGTTGTGATGGCACCTATGTTCCTAATCAATAGATAAGCCAACCCAACATATTTTACCAACTTTAACTAAATAGTGAGGAAAAAAAACACTAAGTGAAAAGCTCCAACATAAAGTTGTTTATAAGTACAAACTTCGGAAAGCTAAAAATAACACCCAAGAATTGGTGTCATATGTACAAGAACTTCTAAAATAGGATGCAAGTCTGAAACTAAAATGACTAATTTAACATAAGGGATATCCTGTTTGAATAATAAAATAACAAAATAAGCAAAAGATGGAGGGAGGTGTGGGACACGGAACAACCAACCAACTCACCATAACTCTAAGACACTCCAAGCTTGGACTCAATTTTCTCCAAGAGATTTGCTCGTACTCGGAATCGAATCTGCACCACAAACAGTGCAATAATTGTAGCATGAGTATGAAACCACGTGTACTCAATATATCTCATTGACCGACAACAAAGAAGTAGTGACGTGAGTTTTTATAAGAAAAAAACAATTCTTTGATTATAAAAGTTTATAATACACTTACTAGTAAAGTTTCATCAAATAGAGATAATCAAATATAAAATACTTTTCAATTAGCAAATAGAACAAATAATCAAAAAAATTAATGATGTGATGAAATGAAATGAAATATGATGCCATGAAAGGATATATCTTAGAATATCCAGTTCTATCTCAACCGTAGTATATACATGATATTCCTCGAAATTACATTGAAAGTTCATGACCCATGGGGGACTCGCGAGGTCCATATACCGACATGAACAATCTCCACGTGTTTGTATGGACTATCTCAATGCGCTATCATAAATCAAAAAATTTTCTCACGGACGATCTCCGCGTGCCCAAAGTATAATCTTTACATCTCACCATCCCCAGCGCAAACGATCTCCACGTGCCCAAATTATACTCAATTACTATATGCAGGTACACAATATTATTTCAATAAAAGGGGATGATGATGCACCTCAATATGTCAAACATTAACATAATACATAACCACCTCAATTATCACAATTATAAGGGTGTAATAAAGAAAACACAATCACACAAGGATTTCAAGTCAATAATATATCAGCTAATGCACATATGCTTTGGCATTCTCAAATTAAAATCTACATTCTGTAGTAGTAACTTTCCCCTTTATAACACTGGTACTTGTACCAATGCCCGTCATAATATTGATACGAGACCCCCATCTTTTGCCTTTACCCTTTGTCTATTTCATTTTTAATCTTTAGTTAGGAAAACGTCCTTCAACAAGTCTAAAAAGTCTTAACATACCTTAAATGCCCAACCTCGTGCCACGAATCTTCATGATTTTTCCTTTCCTTTTCTAAAAGATTCGGAACGTTTCTAATCTATCAATTATGTGAGATTTATATGTAAGTGGGTTTATAGATATTCAAATTATTATATATCTATCATAGACCCTAAAACCCACTCATATCTCTAATCAAGCTTCAAATCTTGATATAATTTACATTCCAAAATTATCATATATGCTAAATTTCAAGTGAAGAATTGAACTTTAATCTCTCCAAATATTCTAAAATTCAATATTGAATCATATAACGTAAATCTAATAATTAATTAACTATCTCAAAATATCAAAACTGATATCTTAATTTAATAAAATAATTATATAAGGATCAATCCCACAAATTAACAGCAACAGACAAAGCACATGAAATCAGCAATGTTACCCTTTTTTCAAATCCATTTTGTACCAAAAATGCCTAACTTTCAAAAAAAGAATCTACTAAATTAAATTAAATTAAATTAACAAACCACTGGAACTACACATATTACATTCAGGCAGAATATAATTGTTGCCATTGACTATCAATTTCCAATAATTACCTAATTATTGCCTAATGATTTAACTTAATAAAAATAACATTTACGAATATTTATTGGAACTACACATATTACATTCAGGAAGAATATAATTGTTGCCAATGACTATCAGTTTCCAATGACTACCTAAACATTGTCTAATGATTTAACTTAATAAAAATAACATTTCTGAATATTTATTGGAACTACACATATTACATTCAGGAAGAATATAATTGTTGCCAATGAATATCAATTTCCAATGATTACCTAATTATTGTCTAATGATTTAACTTAATAAAAATAACATTTATGAATAACCATTGGAACTATACATATTACATTCAGGACGAATATAATTTTTGCCATTGAGCATCAATTTCCAATGATTACCTAATCATTGTCTAATGATTTAACCTAATAAAAATAACATTTTTCCTACCCTAGTTCAGCAAACATTGGCACATACGTATTCAACTTTCCACTTCCCTTTCTTGCAATTCAGACAAATAAACCAACACCCATTGGAAATTCACCACCATAATCTAATAAGCCCAAAAGGGTTAAAATGACCTCTAAACTATAAGAAATAGATTATTTATACCTTCCATTATATTTTGGAATCAAAATACCCGTTGTTATCCTAAGAGACCATGAATATCCTCAAGAGTTAACACTCCAATTTTTTAGTGACTTGGCATGCCACATGAGACTAATACCTCCCCCTAAGTGTTGCCAACTAAGATTCATTACAAAAGAACTAGACCTTAACGGCGATAAAAGTTGCCACAAAAGCCCAAAAAATCATCACTAAAAGTTTAAAAATCAAACTCTAATTTTGTGTTTTTTTTCATTTTTATAAAAATACAAAAATAATATCGATTTAGTAGGAGTTTGAAAACACTCTGTATTTTTTTTATATGTAAATGCATAAAATGTACAATGATGCATTATATAGTAGGAGATGTGAATCAAGAAGGAATTTTCATGATTTTTTGTAATAATATTGGGTGCTTTTAATATTAATAGTGTAAGTTATTTATTTAGAAAATTAGGTTGCAATCAAAAATTTATAATCATATTTTTTTTTGTTGAAAAGATAGGTTTTACTATTAATCATTACTATAAGTCACTCATAACCTTTAGTTGCAATATTTTGAGGTTTTGTGGCAACTTTATCACTACTAAAGATCAAGTTCATTTTTAGTGAATTTTAGTTTGCAACGTTTAAATGGAGGGATTAGTCTCATGTGGTACTCCACATCACTAAAAAATTGAGGTGTTACCGCTTGAGGGTATTTGTGGTTTCCTATAATAACAGCCGTGAATTTTTTTATCCCAAAACATAATAAAAGGTATAATAATCTATTTTACATAATTCAGGGACAATTTTTACCAGTTAGGGCCCTATTGAAGTCATTAAACTAACCAAGAACAGGGTAAATACTCTTTCTTAACAAAAGAAAACACAACTTACTTTGTGTTAGACTCAAAACCATAGGAACTTAACTAAGATTTCCATAACTTATCGCGCAGCAGAGAAGTTATTTAGACAATATAACCATGCAACTTTAAGATTTATGCCATGTAAGAAAGAACAAGATTATGAACCAAAAGTGTAACAAGCAAAGCCAACCCCCTATTGTGATGCAATAAGATTAAAGAAGCCCAAAATTAATGCACTACATTAAACAAAATTCTACTATGGAAAGACCACAATTAAGGAATTGGAACAGAAGTTCAAACTGAACTACAAATCTATAGACGAATTAAACAAAATAACAAAAAAGCACTTGAATTAATTTATGACACTAGGAGAAATAAAGAAACTTCAAACAACGAGTTGAAAGAGTACTTAAAATTAATTAATGAACTACATCATTGAGTCGTAATCGATAATTAATCCAATTCCGGAATGGGAATTCTTTGAAGTGTCCCTCCGGGCCTTTGGTGTTCATACTTTAGCTGCTGACAATTCGGGCATTGGGCAACAAAATCAACAATGTCATGCTTCATTCTACTCCACAAAAAATGTTGATTTAGATCACGATACATCTTGTTTGCACCAGGATGTATAGAATACCTTAGACTATGAGCCTCTGTAAGAAATGCAAATCAAATCATACACACGGGGCACACATACCCTTCCCTTAATCCTCAAGACACATTCTTCATCAATTACTGCCTCTTTAGCCTCTCCTCGTAATACCATATCTCGAATTCGGCTCAGCTTCTCATCAGCAAATTGATTTCCCTTAATCTTGTCAAGAAAATAAGATCTTGCCTCCACACCGGCCAAAAATCCTCCATTCTATAGTACTTCCACCCTTATAAAGTCATTATCCAGAGTTTGAACTTCTCTATCCAATGGGCGTCTAGAAACCTGTAAGTGGGCTAAACTGCCCATGCTCCCTACTTTTCTACTTAAAGCATCTGCCACATCATTAGCCTTTCCTAGATGATACAAAATAGTAATATCATAATCTTTCAATAGTTCGATCCACCTCCTCCGCCTCAAATTTAAATATTTCTAAGTAAAGACATATGGTAAACTACGATGATCTGTATAGACATCACACTTGACCCCATATAGATAATGTCTCGATTACTTTAATGCAAATACAACTGAAGGCAACTCAAAATCATGGGTCGGATAGTTTCGTTCTTGCACTTTCAATTGCCACAAAGCATAAGCGATTACATTCCTCTCCTGCATTGGCACTGCACCCAAACAAGAATAAGATGCATCACAATTAACAATAAAAATCTTACCTTCCACTGGCAAGGTAAGAATTGGTGCAGCAATAAACAAGGTCTTGCGTTTCGGAAATCTTTCTTCACATTAATCCGACCATACAAATGGAACATTCGGCTTAGTCAAACTTGTCAGCTGCGAAGCAATAGAAAAAAATCCCTAGACGAATCGACGGTAGTAGCTAGCTAAACCAACAAAACTCCTTATCTCTTAAACATTAGTATGTCATACCCAACTCTTCACTGCTTCAATCTTAGAAGGATCCACCATCACTCCATCCTTAGAATCCACGTGCCCCAAGAAGGACACTAAATCGAGCCAAAACTAACACTTGGAGAATTTGGCATAAACCTTTTTCTCCATTAACAACTCCAATACAATTCTCAAATGCTCCTCATGTTCTTTCCTTCTCTTTGAGTATATTAGTATATCATCAATAAATACAATAACAAAGAGGTCCAGATATGGTTTAAAAATCCCGTTCATCAGGCCCATTAAAGCAGCAGGGGCATTCTTAAGCCCAAAAGACATTACTAAGAATTCATAAATCCCACATCTGGTTTGAGAGGCAGTCTTTGTCACATTTGTTGCCCGTATTTTCAATTGATGATAACCGGATCTCAAATCAATTTTAGAGAAGAGACAAGCACCTTGTAACTGATCGAACAAATCATCAATGCGAGGAATAAGATACTTGTTCTTAAAAGTTACCTTATTCAGCTTCTTGTAGTCTATGCACCTCAGAAAACTTCCATCTTTATTTTCACAAATAAAAATGGAGCACCCAAAGGGGATGCACTCGGTCTAATAAAACCTTTACCTTACAACTTCTGAAGTTGGAGCTTTAACTCCCTTAACTCTGCTGGAGCCATTCTATAAGGGGGAATGGAAATGGGGCTAGTACCCGCTCCAGATCAATACAAAAATCAATAAACCTATCTGGTGGCATACAAGGAAAGTCTGCAGGAAACACATCTAGAAACTCACGGACTATGAAAACAGACTCAATCGAAGGTACTTTGGAAGTATCAACCCTGGGATGTGCCAAGAAAGCTAAACAACCCTTACTCACCATCCTCTTAGCACGAATACATGAGATAATACGAACTGGAGTGGAAATATAGTCACCCTCCCAAACTAGCGAATCTGTCCCAGGCTTGGCCAATCTCATAGTTTCAGCATTACAATCTATGATTGCAAAATTTGTAGAAAGCCAAGTCATACCCAGAATTACATCAAAATAAACCATCTCTAGAATAATCAAATCTACATATGTATTGCTCCCCACAAAAGTCACAAGACAACTATAACAGACACACCCACAGGAGTAGCGACACGAATAGGCATGTAAAGCAAATCATAATATAAATCAAGACCAGTAGCAAATGTGGAAGATACATATGAAAATGTGGATATATAGGATCGAACAACACAAAAGCCATGCAATCACAGAGAAAAAGAATACATATGATAACAACATCAGATGTCTCTGCTACTGACCTCCCGGAGAAAGCATAACAATGGACCCTATCACCTGTCTGTCCATTGTCCCTACTAAGCTGCGGTAGTTCCAACTTGCCCACCACTCCGACTCAACTGGTAACCGCCATTACCTTGGCCACCACATCCTCAAGAATGGCGACATCTACCATGACCACATCTACCTCTAACTACTGGGGATCTATAACTCCGATTTGGACAATATATTCTAATATGTACAGCCTCTCCACATCCATAACAAGACTTGGAGTCATGTATAGGTCTCTGTGAAAATGACGAAGTCTGGAGATAACCTCCAAACTCAGAAAAAGGCTGATTGGTCTGCAACAGACCCCCAGTTGAAGCCTGCAATGAAGATTGAATCTCACTTGCTGGATAACCTTATGAACTCTTCCCTTTGCAGTTAGAACCACTAAACTCACCTTCCATACGAAACTTATTAAATGTCGATGTTGTGGTAAAGTCATCTGGCTTCACCCCCTCTATCTCTATCACAAAATCAACCACTTCCTGAAAGGATTTTGCTGCAGCAGCTACCTCTAAGGGTGGAATCTGCACACTCTGACCCAATCCTTTCACAAAGCGGCTAATCCGCTCTTGTGGACTGAAACAAAGCTAAATGGCATACCTAGATAGTGCACGGAATTTAGCCTCACAAGTAGCAACAAACATCCTTCCTTGCTCTAGGCTTAGGAACTCATCTCTCCTCCTATCCCTCAATGTCCGGGGTATATACTTCTCCATAAATAAGCTAGAAAATGATGCCCAAGTCATTCGTGATGCCCTTGCTGACTGATAGTCAACATACGACCTCCACCACATTTTGGGCATCCCTCTGAAACTGGTAGATCACACACTCAACACTGAATCGTTCTACTATGTCAATCCTATGTAGCAGCTTATGACAATCAACAAGAAAATCATAGGCATCTTCAAATTCAGCACCCTTGAAGACTGGAGATTTCAACTTTAAGAACATAATGAAAAGTTCATGCTGATCACCTGTCATTATAGACCTTGTAGTAAATCGAGGAAACGTGCCTACTCATAATGATGCATCCATGCGGGGAGCCACAGCAGCTGCATGTTGTACTCACTTAACATAAGGTGCTGGTGTAGAAAACACTGGAGGTGTCTGGCCCTGATAAGATAACCCGCTAAGATAAGCAAGAACCTGATTAATCATCTCTGGGGTAGGCTGGGATGGTAATTCCTTATCCTGAACCTCCTCATTTTCCCCTTCTTCACCCTCTCTCACTACCGCATCAGTCGGTAGAGGACTCACTGCTTTATTCCTAGCTGGACCACGTGTTTGTCCTCTGCCTCTAGTGGGAGTCCTCCTACGACCCCTACCATGGCCTCTTGCCACTTCTCGTCCTTTAGTTACAGCCGCAATGATTGGCATAGAGCACCCTGTCTTGCCAATGTTTGTGTTGGCACAGTTGTTGCTCTAATTCTAACGCGAAATAGAGTGAGAAGGTCATATACCAATTTGTATCACCCAGATACCAATTGGATCTAAGTAATATCATGAAAGAGAGAAAGAATAAAGTTTTCCTGAAGTCCTATAGCCTCTCGAAGAAAAGTAAAGGAGTACCCATACTGTTCCTCAACACTCTACTAGACTTGTTCTTGTGTTATGAGACCAACGAACCTAACGCTCTAATACAAAGATTGTCACGACCCAAATTGAATCGTGAATGATACCCACACTTAACCCCCCTAGGTGGGAGAACCAATAAGTCTGAACCCCAACATATAACAATAATTCAACTATAAATAGCAAAAATAATGTGGAAGATCCAACAGTTATTAAGTAACCAATTTAAATAAGTTTCTAATGTTTAATACTTATTATCCGAAAATAGGATAGTCATCACATCAACAACATCTATTTCCAAATTACCAAGTCTAAACGTGTTTAAGAAACAAAAATAAGCAAAAATATGGCCTATGTCCGAAATTCAAAGACATCCAGACGTGAATGAGAGAATCCAGTATGAGCTAGAATTAATAGCTCACCCTGAACTCTGATATGCTGGGTACTAGCTAGAGCTGAGGGGGAGTCAAAGTCGATAGTACACCAGCTGCACTCCACAAAAGCAAAAGAAGAAAATACAAGTAGGGGTCAATACAAGGAACACAACTTAGTAGGTATCATCGGTCAACTCAAAATAGAAATCAATATATATTGAATAATAATATAAAATAAACTACAATACTTAACAGGTGGCAAGCAACAAACACATGAACCATTGACAACAACAACAGCATAATAGGTACACCATCAATCACAACATTAAGCACCCCTATGAGAACTCATGGCTCCACACCATACTCATTTGGAAAATAGGTTCATTGAGATTAAGTATATTAAGTTACTTCAATATTCCTTACCATTAATGTTATTGTGTCGGAACGTGACACTCCGATACCATAATACCGTGTCGGAACGTGACACTCTGATCTAATAATACCGTGTCGGAACGTGACACTCCGATCCAATTATCTCATAATTTTATTTCACCAAACCTTCTGTATTCAAGGCGTCATCTTAATAGAGAGGATTCAAGATTAGAAATTCAACAGCCTCATAATTTTAGACTAACCACAAACCACACAATCAAAACATACAACCACACAATCAAGCACATAGGAGACTTTACAATATCACTCAATACATATCAATCGCTATTTAGATTTTATCTATCAAATAAAAATAAACATTAACCTATCTCCACCGAAGAACCGAAGTCAAGCAAGCTCCAATACTTTTTATTTTCTCAATGCCTCCCGAACCTTTTCAATTAATGTAGTTTATGTATATGCATAAGGTGTCAGTTGATAATCCTATCAACACTCAAATTATTTTATATTTCGTCTAGACCCAAAAACTCACCTATCTATATAATCAATTTCCTAAAGTTCAAAACTAAGGGTAGGTCTTAATTTCTCTAATTAACATAAATTTAATGAAATTTAAATAATTCAATACACCTAATATTTAATTACCTATATCAATATATAAACACATAATTCATTGTTTGATAACAAAAAAAATTATAATAATAGATCTTTAAAACTGAAGCCAGTGGCTACGAAGCTAGTGGCGATATACTTATGACACCAACACTAAGTGATCCTAAAGTTACAGTAGTGCATTAACATAATTCCTTTCTCAATTTCAACAATAAAGTATTAATATTATATGATTAATATTTATTCATTTAATTAATTCTATCACCCCATAATCATATATTCCCAACGAAATTCTCCAATCATTAGTCCAAATTATCAACTAATGTTTCATAATTCTATTCGTTCTTACTTGCAACTTATATCCATATACTTATATAAATTAACACCTAAATAGTCTTAAATCTTAACAACTGCTCCATTCCACTAAAATTAGCCATAAAAGAATTACTTTGATAAACCACATAGACTAATAATTAATGATTTCATAAATTTTGTTTTTACTAATGTTATCAATTTCTTTTTGTTCCCACAAAATGTCTTCCATAGTTTTAACAATCACAAATTGTTCTTATGGTCTAATATTTCCTATCCAACCTTTATTATAACCAATACTTCTACTGTTAATAACCACAATTAATCCTAAAAATAGTACCACGACATACTTGTTCTTTCATTTGTATAATTTAAGTTAAAATAACAATAATAATAATACTCACTGGAAATCGTTATACAATCCAGTACGGCCAATTTTCTCAGTATTTATTGCATATCACTATATTCCAATTCAACTTTATAATAAAATATATAACAATAATATGATCATGCACATATAACCAATATCCAAGTAAAATTTTTATTACCTGATGAGATAATTGTTTCTTCACTGCTGCAGGTAACGTTTCATCTAAAAACCCTTATTTCTCCTTTACAGAATATTTCCTCCTAATTATTTTATGACTTATTATAAGAGTGGTGAAGTGACCCACTATTTATTTAACCATTAGCCTCTACCTAAGTAAATTATTAAAATTACCCCACTAATTTCATAATTATTATTATGAATAGTACAAAAGACCTATTTAAATCTATCGGAATGTATTTCCTGACATAAAAAGTTCTAGTTGTCAAAACGACCGAACATGGTCGTTATAATCTGTCCACTTAAACATCAGAAATCGAGAACGAGTTTCACAAAAAAAAGTATTAAAAAAAGACAACTCTCTTCTTTTCCCCCTTTTGTCACTGCAATTAACAAACCCAATAAAAAATTAAAAACATTGAAAATCATCCACATCTCTATATATAAATGTTAATCAAAAGTTTTATATACCGAAAATAGTAAAAGAAAAAATTGAATGCAAATTGAAACAATCAACCAACATATATATGCCCAAAAATTGCAGCAACAATTTGAGAAAAAGCTTCGAAAGATAGAGTGATAATTAAAGTAACACACCACATCTAAAAAATTGGTCCTTTCCGAATACTTCCTCATTCCCTCTTATTTTGAGTGTGTTTGAACGAGAACGATTTTGATAACTGACAAATAGAGGAATAGATGAAATGAACCGGTTGCGAAAACATGTGATTTTCAGACCGAATGTGACTGGGATTAGGGGAAACGTCAACCACGCAAATTAAAAGTTATAAATCTATGGAAGTATTTCTTTTTCGACAAGCAACTATTACATAAAGTTTAAATTTATAAAGGAGTACGCAAACAAAATAGTTTTTGAAATCAAATAGGGAAACTAGAAAAACTAGGAAGCAAAAGTAAAGACGGAGAAAGATGCCTAAAAGAAGTACAAAAGTAGAAACTTGCCACGTAAACATCCAAATTTTAAGTAGCAGAGGAAGTTTAAACCAAGAAGAAGAAGGATTTAGAGATTGATAAAGTTTCTTATTTAGTTAAGGTAAACTGCGTGTAAGAATTTCTTTTCAAAGATTGATGCAATGAGGAGTCCTAACATGAGAAGGAGTTCAAGTCAAGTTCGGTTTAAAGAAGTTTCTTTAATGTGGCGAAGACTAAGGGGTTTTGAACAAGACTCAGGAGAGTTTCAAAGATTATAAATAGGTCAATAGTTCATTGAATAATTTTGTGCACTTACATAGAGCGAAGATCAAAACACGATCAAGAGTTTGAGAGAGTTTTAAGATTAATAGGGGAGTGTTGCTAGATTGTGATGATAAATGTTGTAAGACTGTAATTAGGAGTTTTTGTTACAATCAAGTGTGTGTGTAGGATTCGTCTAACCATTTTGAGAAACTCTATGTACGTTAGAAGACTTAAACCTTGGGTTTTCTTCTCTGGTAGCTAGGGATTAGAATTTATAATTTCTTATATAGGAATTAGAGTTTATAATTCATTAGGTTACATAGGTTTGTAATCTTTTGTTGAGGCTTGGAATTTATAAAGTGGAGTTAAATCCTACAGAGGTGTAGGTCGTAGTTTTTACCCTTTATGAGTTGGGGGTTTTCGCGATAGTATATTCTGTCATTATTTTTTTTGCTTTACAAAACGTAATTCACATATTATGGAAAGGAACATATAGAATTTACATATTCTTTAGGCAAATTTGAGGGTAAGAATTCCAACAAAGTGAAGATTAGTGGGAAATGGAAGAATGAGAATGGAGAAATGGAACGACCTAGAAGAGACTAGAAAGAAAAAAACTAGTCAATGACAGGTGATTATGTTAAGGACATGTGATTCTTGAAAACAAGAAATAGTTTATATGAATGACCTAGAAGAGAGTAGAACCAAAAAAAAATAGTCAACGACAAGTTATTTAGTCGAGGATGGATTATTTGTGAAAAAACAATAAATAGTGTACACATGTTGTGCGTTCCTACAAAAGTTATTATTAGTCGCAACAAAACTTTTAAATAACATTTTATTTCTTTTATATGATCTATACCTAAGTAGGAAAAATTTAAATAATATATTTACATATTTAAAAAAAAAATAAGAAACATATAAAAATAAAATAAAAATATGTTAGTAGCTGAGGGTTAATTGACGTGGAGTATATTTTTATATTATTTTTTTAAACCGTTATGATTGAATTCATTTGATTGATTATTAGATTACACCCTTAAATTATAGAATCACCCTTCTTCTTTATCAACATTGAATAGATTATTATATAATAGTATTACTTGTGCTATTTCTATTTATGACTCGTGTTATTTGTGAATCAATTTATAAACTACTAATATATCATCACATTTGAAGAATAACACAAAGATTATAATAATATAAAATAATGACTGATTGAAATTTCCATGCCTTTCCTTTGATTTCTAACATTTAATTGCAAAGTTAATCCAACAATAATCGCATATATAATATAATATCGTAAGCTAGATTTGAGAAGAAAAGTCAATATGTTTGGATTTGTGTTATATGTATCGAGAGAGGTTGATGGTGAATACTAAAAACTCAAAGACGTCCATTGTAGAGAGTTTTTCCATGGACAGGAGAAAAAATGTAGGGTTTTCCATGTCCATTGGATATAATCCTAAGGAGAAAACAACGTTAGTTGTGGTTTTTTATTCTTTTTATCGAACTTACCTCTCCAGATTTTTTTGTAAAGAAGTCTTCGTTGTCTATAGAATCTGTAGATGGAAAGCCAATAGCTATAGATAAAGCTACTCAAATCAATCATAGACCCTGCACAACTAGTGTCAAGGTTATACTTGATCTAATGGAAAAGCTTCCAAATCATATAAGCTTTCATTTTTAGGATGGAAAATCTTGTATGTTGAATGAGGTCATTCAGGATATTTCATATGATAATCTACCTTTGTATTTCAATTATTTTGAGCACCAAGATCATGAAGAAGATAATTGTCGTTTGGTTTGGAAAAGAATTTAAAATAACAAACAAATTGATGCTACAATTGAAGGTTCTTCAAAAGGTACTATCAATAGTGAAAAGTATCAAAGTGATGCGAGAGAAACATAAAAAAAAAGGTTTATCAACAATTGGTTGTTGCCACTTCTGAACAAAGTCATACACACTCAATAGATGTTTTTACAAGTAATATTGTTGTCGAAACAAGTAATGAATATAGAGGGAAAGAATCAAGAGTTGGGGTTGATGTTCCGCGAGTTGGTTTAGGCCAAAAACTATTGGAGTCAGGACACAAACTAATGGAGACATCTGAGGTTGAAGATGCTTAAAATTCTGGGCAGCATGTTTTGCAAATTTAAACCAAGAATATAACTAAAAATTGGACGTTGGGTGCACATAAAAATTCAACTGGTAGCCGATGTCTTTCCGCGACTAGTCAAAATAATTCTCCATGTAGTGAAAAGGGTGTCACTGAAAATTTTCATGACACTGAGGACAAACAAGATATTAGTAATGTCTCAAGACACCTATTATGTTTGAGCAACTTTTATCCTTTATCAAACTACTTCAAATTAATCATTTGCCGACCGCAAAAATAGTTCAAATTTTGTAGAAAATGGTGTTTTTCGATGACTTTCTGACTTTTTTTGTTTTTCGATGACTTTCTGACTATTTTTTGGAAGTCAACATATTGAACTTCGTAAAATATTTACCAACTACAGTATTCATACTTTTTCGATTGCAGTAGTCGAAAAATAAAAAACTAGTCCTGACCATTAAACTATAATAATGACTGACTACAACAGTCACAAAAATATTAAAATAAAGTTTATTAATTAAAAAAATCCAGACTACAGTAGTCTTTCTACTTAAGTAATTAAATATTTTTATTAATATATCTTCCGACAATAGTAAGTTGGTGTCACGCCCTAAGCTACCCCCTAGACGCGGACACGGAACTTAGGAGCACAAGTGATCCTAAGATAACTTTACTGACATGATCATGAACATACTAATGATAATAAAAAAAATGTAGAAGCTAAATCATAATTTAAACTTAAAAGATAGGGAATAACAATATTTTATAATTGTGATAGTTGCAAACAATGTGTTTAATACAAAGAAAATATTAACTCAATACTAAGTTGAATCTAACTATGTCTGAAATAAGCATCTAAACTGGACTAGTAATACTGGGATTAGCTCTAGCTAAATCTAGCAAAAACTGAAACTGAATGACTAAAAGAATGAAATTAAACTCATGAATGTTGTCCTCGGAGAATAAGGACTCACCACTGAATTTGCTGAACTGGAGATCGGAAAATCGATATATGCGCGATCTAGATGGTGAGACCCTGAACTTATATCACGAGAAGATGTAGTGCACGTAGACGTCAGTACTTGAAGGTATTGAGCGTGTAGGATATAGTAAAGCTCAAATAAAACATAACTGAACAAACACAAAAGCAATTATAATAATTTGAACATGATATCCTAAATTCCTAAGCTAACTAAATGCAATAACCTATTTATAAAATGCTGAAACTAAATACTGAGTATACTGATAAATAGTCAATGCAAGAGAGTCTAACTGAATTGTGGGAACTACTAATAGCCAATAAAAAAACCACATGAGCTAAATATGGAGTCCGATGTATACTCTCCATCGAGAGCACTGAATATACCTTGCTAGAGGTATAAAAGCATGCTGGCGTGATCACAAAACTGATGCCCAAGTAGTTCTGGGACTATTTGGGTATGTTAAATCCTAGTCAAACTCAATATTACGCTACTCGCATGGATTTGTATAGTTAACTAATTATGTGAATTTTCTGTAAATACTGGATAGCTCAAAACTTAACATGCAAATTGAGAATGCAACATTTAATCTGATAATGTTGCTTTAATAACTGAGGCATGTATAACTAAATGGCTAAAGTATATGACCTAGCATGTGTAATTCAAGATTTAAAGAAATAAAAATCTAGGGCTCTGAAATTCATGTGATAATCTGAGTAATAATATGATAACCTGATTTGGAACATATAGTTTAACTAAATCAAGAAGTTTTGTTGTAATTCTAAGTACCCTAGGTTTAATCATGATAAGAGAATTAAGAACTGGATGAAACATAGGGACCCAATGGGTGAAAGGAACCCACTAGTAAAATCCCACATACCTGGTGATGAAATTCAGGGAAAAACACTTAGATTTCGGGGATGAAGCTGTTGGAAACATGGTTCATTCATTAACTAGGATTATTGAGCTTTTTCTCCTTTTTGGGTTCTAATTTTCTAAATATTTATTTATTATTTTGAGTTAGGTAAGTTCTTGTTATGTTTCTAGGCTTAAAGTGACCAAAAACTTGATGTTTAGGGTTAAAACGATGTATCTTAGGGTTTAAACTAAATGGGAAAAGACCAAAAGACCTATGAGTTCATTTCTGTCGGACCAAACGATGACCTAGACAGACAGTCCGTCGTTTGATCGAAAGTCCGTCGTTGGATCCTTAGGTTGGGCCTGTTCGGTAGGCTTTTACTAAAATGGGCATAACCGTTTACTCGGAGGTCTGATTTTAGCATGGTTCGTGGCAATAGAAAAAAAATTCAACTATGTATAAGTGGGTGTGTCGCGAGACACCTAATTCATTTTGTGCTAAGATTTATGATCATTTATATTTCACAAAACTTCCTTTCTACCTTAGCTGTCTGCTAGTTCCCAATATCGGTCAGACCTACGGACCGTACTAATCATCCGTATCTCTTGTCAGAGAGTGGATTAATTTGTTGTAAATTGATGGTCACGGACTATGGACTTTAGGTCCGTCCATCCATCATGACTTAACCAAATTTTCCTGGGCTGAGATTTTGGGGGTTTCTGAACCTGTTGATGTATGTGCAATACGGACCGTGAGTCATTCGACGGTCTGTGGCTGGCTCCATTGGTTGCACGTGCAGCTTTTTCTGAAAAGCTTTTTGTTTGTCTTTTTTGGTTACAGGGTGTTACTAACTAGCTGGACTAGAGGGAGACAACTGCAAAACCTACTACTAAACAATGAGAACTGAGTTTCTGACAGAATTGAGTTTCGAGAAAACGCAAGTACACTGAAAATGCAAGTACAAACTGAGGGAACATGATCCTAAGACTGAATTCACGCATGAATGACTAGAAAACATAAGAGGAACTGTTACCTCAAGCTGGAGTGGAATCCGAAGGAAAGAGGTGAGGATACTTGGGTTTCATGGCTGCTTCTTCTACCCAAGTAGCTCCCTCTATGGACTGACTCCTCCACAAAACCTTGACTGAAGCGACTTCTTCATTTTTCAACCTTATAACCTGATGGTCAATAATCTCAATTGGTACATCCTCATAAGAAAGATTATCTCTCACCGTCATACTCTAAAATGACACTATAGAAATTGGATCACCTACACATTTCTTCAAGAGTGAGACTTGGAAGACAGGATGCACTGCTGTTAATTCTGCTGGCAACTCTAACTCATATGCCACATTGGCGACCCTTTTTAATATCCTGTAAGGGCCTACATATCTAGGACTGATATTCCTTTTCTTTCCAAATCTCATCACCACTTTCATAGGTGAGACTTTCAAAAAAACCCAATTATCAACTTGGAACTCTATTTCCTTTCTCCTTACATCTGCATAAGATTTCTAACGACTTTTGGCTGTCCTAAGTCTATCTCTAAAGAGTTTCACTTTCTCCATAGAATCAATGACTGAATCTGGACCTATTAAGGTTGCTTCACCTACTTGAAACAAACTAACATGAGATCTACATATACGCTCATATAAAGCCTCATAAGGAACCATCTGAATGGTGGAATAGTAGCTATTGCTTTAGGCGAACTTAATAAGAGGAAGGTGATCATCCCAACTACCTTTGATACAATCAAACAAGCCCTAAAAATATACTCTAGGTTCTGAATGGTACGATGTGCCTGTCCATTCGTCTGCGGATGAAATGCTATTCTATGGTCAACTTGAATACCAAGACCATTCTTAAATGACTTCCAAAAATAAGAGTTAAATTGAGGACCTATATATGAGATTATAAAAAAAGGACCCCCATGTAACCTCACAATCTCATTTATGTAAAGCTTGGCTTATTAATCTACCAAATCTATAGTCTTGACCGCCGAAAAGCTAGAAGACTTAGTCATCCTATCATCTATAACCCAAATTGAGTCATGTTGTCCGCGAGTACGCGGTAACCTTGTGATGAATTCCATATTGATCACTTACCACTTCCAAGTAGTATTGTTGATATTTTGAGTCATACCTCCTAATTTCTGATATTCTACCTTGACTTGCTGGCAATAGGGGCACTTACTCACAAAATCTGCTATATCTCTTTTCATTTCATTCCACCAATGGGCTTGCCGAAGCTCGCAATACATCTTAGTGACACCTCGATGAATAGTATACATGGAGTTATGGGCTTCTGAAATAATATGTTGTCTCAAATTTCCCACATCAGCAACATACAATCTACCATAATAGCGACGTACACCATCTCCCCCTCTGGAGAAAACCTCTACTTTATGATTGTGGACAACACCCTTATGTTCAACCAATATTGGATCACTGTCTTGCTTTTACTTAAACTCTACTACCGAAGAAAATTCTGCCCCATTCTGAACTTTTACACAACTGTCTGATATGCTCATGAGGCGAACTCCAAAGCAAGAAATCCTATGAACATCCTTTAGTATCTCCTACCTTTATTCCTCAACATGGGCAACAGTACCTATAGATAATCTTCTAAGAGCATTGGATACTACATTTTCCTTAACAGGATGATAATGCACACTCATATAATAATCTTTAAAGAACCCTAGACATCTCTTCTGGCAAACATTCAACTCTTTTTGGGTGAACACATGCTGAAGGCTCATATGATCGGTGAACATATCTAAATGAACACCATAAAAGTAATTTCTTCATATCTTGAGTGAAAACATCATTGCTGCAAGCTCGAGCTCATGATTCGTATAGTTTTCTCATGCACCTTAAGTTGTTTAATGGCATACGCTATGACCTTATCTCGCTGTGTGAACACACAACCAAGGACTTGACCATCATGTAGAGTCAAGGCAGGAGTTGTAGTAAATCTAGTTTTCAATTTTGCAAAGCTTTTCTCACAATCATCTAACCATTAGAACTTGACCATCTTCTGATTTAACCTAATCAATGGTGAGGCTTTAGATTTAAATCCTTCAACGAACCTTTTGTAATAACCTGCTAGATCTGAGAAAGTTCTGATATGTGCAGCAGAGGTAGGTCTTGGCCATTGTTTCTTTACATTTATCTTCCATGAATCCACTCGGATCCCTTCGCTAGATGCAATGGGACTAAGGAAAGCAACAGATTGCAACTGTAAGTCACATTTACTGAACTTAGTGAATAATTGGCGATCCGTGAGAGTATGTAAAACAATTCTCAAAGACTTGCATGTTCTTCCTCATTCCTAAAGTAAAAAAAGACATCATCAATAAAGACAATAACGTACGAGTGCAAGTAATATATTAATACTCAATTCATCAAATACATGAAAGTTGTAAGAGCATTAATTAGTCCAAATGACATAACTACAAATTAGTAATGACCATATCTAGTTCTGAAGGTTGTTTTCGAATGTCACTATCTCTTACTATAAACTGATGATAACCCGATCGGAGGTCTATCTTGGAGATGTGACTAGCACCCTAATGTTGGTAAAAAAAGTCATCAATCCCGGGGATGGTATACTTATTCTCTATTGTGACCTTGTTCAACTGTCTATAGTCAATGCACGTTCTCACGGAACCATCTTTCTTCATTAAGAAAAATATTGTTGCGCCCATGGTGAAATAGTACGTCTGTTGAAGCCCTTATCTAGATGGTCTTACAACTGCTCTTTCAATACCTTAAGTTATGCTGGAGACATTCTGTAAGGAGGAATAGAAATAGGCTGGTATCTGGATGAAGATCAATTAAAAAATAATTTCCCTTTTAGGAGGGACTCTGAGAAGATCTTCTCGAAACTCACAAACTACTGTAACTGATTCAAGAGTTGGGGTTTCAAAGTTAGAATCCTTAACCCAAAGAAATAAATCTATTTGTAGGTGCTAATCTACTACACTTCCATTCTAAGATTGGTTTGTCATTAAATTGAAGACGAACAATCCTAGTTCTAAAATCTAATGAGGATTAGCATGAGTGTAACAAATCCATGCCTAGAATGCCATCTAAGTCTACCATTTAAATTTCTACTAGATCTGCTAAGGTGACTTTTTAAGAGACTGTGACAGAGCAATTTCTGTATACCCATATTTATATAATTGGGTTACTGACTGGAGTTGAGACTAAGAAAAGTTCTAAGAGAGTTACTGGAGTAACATTGAATTGGACTTCTATGTAAGGAGTTACTAAATAAAGAGTAGCCCATTGATTTAATAATGCATAAACAACAAGATCAAAGACTCATAACGTACCAGTGACTACATCAATAGAACATTTTTTATCCTAAAGAGCCTGAAGAGCATAAACCTGTTCTGGCGTAACCGCCACCTATACTAGATGAGTTACTCTCATGAGTTGGGCGACTTGCTGGTGCTGCTGAAGTTGTAGACTGAGATTTTCTATTACAACCTCCTTGACCCTGTCTAAAAGGACAATCCCTCAACCTGTGACTATACTGACCACACCAAAACACCCTTTCTTTCCTCCAAGGCACTTGCCTGGATGGTCATAACTTTTTTTGAAAACTGTTTCTGATTCTACGAGAGATTTCCACCACCTAATTTTTGCTTAAAATAGTCATAGTTCCCGGTCCTAGCCTTTTTATTCTCCTTAGTCTTTTCCCTAAGCTTGTCACCCTCAACCTGCTGAGCATGAATCATAACTCTATAGATGTTCATATATCCAAGTAACATTGTAACACCCCGTAACCAAAATAGAGCAAAAATCATTTTTATGAAAAATCTACACGTATAACAAATGGTAGCATCGATGGTTCGTTTGATAGATAACGGTCCGTAGTTCATGATCATCGATCGAGACCCCTATTCAAACATTCTCTGAGAAGCGCTATGGACGACCAGCGCGGTCCTTAGATGGAAAATTTGCAGACAGTTTAGGGGAAATGTAGTTGGGTGTAATTCAATTGGTCATAACTCTTAGCACAAAATGAATCATGTATCCCATGTCCTACCCACAAATATATAATTGAATTATCTTTCCATAGCCATCGACCTTGCTAAAATCACACCTCCAAGTAAAAAGTGATGCCTATTTTAGTAAAAGTCTATCGAACAGGTCCAGTCGATAGACCCAACGCTGGGGCATCGGTCAAATGAAAGACCATCTGCCCTGTCCATAGTTTGGTCCGACAACAACTTTCCCAAGGGTCTTTTGGACCTTTCCCACTTTTTTTAAACCCTAAGTTACGTTGTTTTCACCTTAAATTATCACAGGTCAGTAAGTGTAAGCCTAGAAAAAAAATTAAAACATATCTATGTCAAATCATTTAATCAAAACATAGAAAATTAGAAGGAAGAAAGGAGAAAAAGCTCAAGAACCTAGTTCAAGAACGCAAGAAGTTCGAACAGTTCCAGCCCCTAAACCTAAGTACATTTTTGTGGATTTCATAACCAGGTATGTGGAATTTCACTAGCGGGTTCCTTTCACCCATTGGGTCCATACTTTTCAATCATATTCTTGATTGTCTTATTATGATTAAGCCTGGGGTTTCTAGAACTTTGTTAGAACTTCATGAATTTAATAATATATGATGCAAATCGGATTATCATGTCATTATTTAGTTTATTGCATGAATTTTAGAACCCTAGCTTTGTGTTTCTTTAGTTCTTGAATTACACGTGCTAGGTTAGATATTTTAGACATTTCAGAAATACATGCCTCACTTATAAATTCATAATTACAAGATTAATTGATGCATTCTCAGTTTGCATGTTATATTTCGATCTATCCAGTTTTTATAGAAACTCAGACATAATCAGAAAGTTTACAGAATTAATAGGAGTAGCATAATACCGAGTTGGACTAGGGTTTAGCGTACCCACTAGTCCAAGAACTACTAGACATGTAGGTTGTAAGTCCCCTATGTGGGAAATCAGTTTAGTGATCACGCTACCATGTTTTTGTACCTTTTGCAGGATATATTAGGTCCTCTCGATGGGGCGTATACATCGTATTCCACATTTAACTATTGTGGTTTTATTATTATGTTTTAGTATCTCCAACAGATAAGTCAGACTGTCTACATTGACCATTTATCACTATATTCAATATACAGTTTCAGCATATTATAAATTTGTCAGTGCATCATTTATCTCATAATTCAGTTGATCATGTCAGATAATTATACATTCTTTTATGCTTGTTCTGTTATGTTTTATTTAATCTTTACACAATCCTACATGCTCAGTACCTTTCAAGTAATGATGCATACATGTGCTACATATTCTCAAGATTTAGGTTCACATTCTCAGCATCCAAATCACGCTTAGATAGATTTACGATCTCCTATTTAGAAGATTCAGTTGTGATTCCTCATTCTCTGAGCACAACAGTCATGGTTGTCATTTAAGTATTTAGTCACTTAGTTTCAGTTTTTCTTCGATTTAGCTTGGGCTTGTCCTAGTATTTTTAGCCTAGTTTTGAGGCTTATTTCAGCATAGTTAGATTCAACTTAGTATTGAGTTAATACTTCCTTTGTATTAAACTCATTGCTTTTCAATTATCTCAGTTATAGATTATGGGTATTCCCCATCTTTTAAGATTTAATTAGGATTTAGATTTTGCATCAATTTATTATCTTTAGTATGCTTATGATCATGCCATCTTCTCTAGAGAAGATTCAACTCTTTCACGGTGAACACATACTAAAGACTGTTATGATCGGTGAACGTAGGACCACAACTGATCCCAAGCTAACCCTACTTACATGATAATGAGCATACTAAAGATAAAAAACTGAATATAGAAGCTAAATTATAATTTAACTTGAAAATATGAGGAATACCCATATTTAATAACTGATATATTTGAAAAAAATGAGTCTAATACAAAGTAAATATTAACTCAATACTAAGCTCATTCTAACTATGTCTGAATTAAGTATCTAAACTGGACTAGAAATAGTGGGACAAGCCCAAGCTAAATCTAGCAAAAAGTGAAACTAAATGACTAAAAGACTAAAAAAAAACTCATGACTATTGTCCTAAGGGAATGAGGACTTACCACTGAATCTGCTGAACTGGGTATCGGAAAATCGATCTATGCTTAATCTGGATGGTGAGAACCTGAACCTACATAACAAAAAGATGTAGAGCACGTATGTGTCAGTACTTTAAGGTATTGAGCTTGTAGGATAGAGTAAAGCTGAAATAAACATAACTTAACAAGCACAAATTCAAGTATAATAATCTGAACATGTTATACTGAATTCTTGAGCTAATTGAATGCAATGACCAATTTATAACATGCTGAAACTAAATAATCAATATACTAATAAATGGTCAATGCAAGAGAGTCTGAGTGAACTGTGGGAGCTACGAATAATCGATAATAAAACCACATGAGCTAAATGTGTAGTCCGATGTATACGCCCCATCGAGATGACCCAATATACCCTGCCAAAGTTACAAGGCAATGCTGGTGTGATCACTAAACTGATACCCACATAGGGGACTTAGAACTTACTTGTCTAGTAGTTCGGGGACTATTTCGGTATGTTGAACCCTAGTCCAACTCGGTATTATTCCACTTCTATGGATTTATATAGTTAACTCATTATGTCTAAATTTTTTGTAAATACTGGATAGCTCAAAACTGAACACGCAAATTTAGAATGCAACTTTAATATGATAATGATGCATTAATAACTGAGGCATGTATAACTAAATAACTAAATTATCTGACTTAGCGTGTGTAATTCAAGAACTATAGAAGTACAAAGCTATGGTTCTGAAATTCATGCGATTATCTGAGTAATAACATGATTATATGACTTGGAACATATAGTTTAACTAAATCATGATGTTGTTCTGTAATTCTAGGAGCCCTAATTTAATCATGATAAGAGAATGAAGAACTAGGTGAAAACTAGGGACCCAATGGGTGAAAGAAACCCACTAGTAAAATCCCACATACCGAGTAATGAAATTCATGGAGAAACAATTAGATTTCGGGTCTGGAACTGCTGGAAATTTCTTCATTCTTATAATAGGCCTCCTTTCTTGATTCTAATAATCTAACTTCTAATTTATGATTTTTACTTAGTTAAGTTCGTCTTATGTTTTTATGCTTAAAGTGACCAAAATATTATGATTTATGGTCAAAACGACGTATCTTAGTGTTTAAACGAAGTGGAAAAAGACCAAAAGACCCCTGAGTTGATTTATGTCAGACAAAACGACGGCCTAGACAGACGGTCCGTCATTTGATCGACAGTCCGTTGTTGGGTCCATAGGTTGGGCCTGTTGGCAAGGACTTTACTAAAATGGGTATAACGTTTTACTCGGATATCTGATTTTAACAAGGTCGGTGGATATAGAAAGATAATTAATTATAAATCTGTGGGGAGGTCATGGGAAACCTAATTAAGTTTTTTTTAATAAGAGTTATGACCATTTAAATTTGACGTAACTGCATTTCCCCTTGAACTATCTGCTAGTTCCCACGTACAGTCAGACCTACGGACAGTGGGTCCACTGTTACGCCTCCTATTTTTATACATAGTGCGCATAATGAACTAGTGGATGTAACTCCGAGGAATGAGATTTTATTTTATGCTCCAAGTGATTAAAGAAATAATTTGGTTTGTAATCTCTTTGCTTTGTGTGTTAATTCCTTAGAATGCCATTGTTTATTAGCCATTAATGATAAGAAGGGGGTTTGACCAGTAACTTAGGAAATTTGTTTCAGTTATTGAATGTGCTAAGTATGAATAGAAACCATAATCGAATTATTAGTGGTGTCGTGTTAGTGTTTGGGCTGTTTTGATTAAAGCAAAATGCGAGAAATTCTGTTTTGGCGTTATGTATATGTTGATGTGATTATGGGTATATACTCCAAAGGATGAATACGATAAGGTAGATGTGTTGCGAATTACAAAACGATTTATCACTCTGTGTGTCATTGTTTCGTACTATGGTTGCCGAGATGGAACTTTTTTTTAGGGGGGGGCTGTTTAATATGATTTGTTGGGTTATATGTGTTATTGGTATTGCTGTGGATAATTTGGGTTGTTGTCGGATTGGGATGATGTAAGGAAAACAGGGTAAGTGCAGCCGCATTTTCTATGCCTTATTAGCTAGCTTACAATAAGTAGTAAAGTGCGACGTCTATCTAATTGCAGCACGATTGTTGCTTGTTATTGATTAATAGCTTGAGCAGTAAATATTGGGCGTGCCGCTCGACTATATGGTATGTAACACTATCCTTTCTTTCTTGTTTGGTATGACTTTTAAAAATAAGTGAATGACTAACAGGTTTGATACTTACTTCTAGAGCGTCTAGGTGACGTATATTCTTGCTTCCACAACTATTCCTCTATATATCGGCTATCTCTATGGCTATTGTGATTTCTCATATCTATGGTGGTGCTTCGTAGAATCATTGAGAATTTTAGTTTCCATAACGTATTAACGATTCATAATCTTGATAAAACGTTAATCTTTTTTAATACTCCTTGCTTGTTCACATTGATTCTTCAATTGAGTTATGAGAAATGATTTTAATTGCATATGGTTGCTCATAATATTCTTCTTGTTCATAGAGTCATTTATGATTTCACCGAGTCCTGGGCCTGGTAATGTTCGTGCGGAGTTTCTTGCATATGTCACCGAGTCCCTAACTAGAGGGCCGGGTATGTATATTATATATCTGATTGGTGATGAGGATGGTTATGATGATGATAATGACGGAGATAATGTGATTACTATTTTACCGAGTCACTCACTAGAGGGCCGGGTACATATGATGTATATATATGATGATTATTTTGCCGAGTCCCTTACTAGGGAAGCTGGGCACCTTATATGTTAAAGATATGCATGATTTTCACCTAAAAGGTACATGTGTAGCGATATCTTCTTACGACTTATCATGTTGGTATCCTGTCATCTTTACCTTATGCTTTACATACTCAGTACATTTTATGTACTGACCCCCTTTCCTCGGGGGGCTGCATTTCATGCCGGCAGACGCATAGTTAGGTGATCCTCCCGCCTAGGATATCTACTCTGCTTATTAGGAGAGCTCCACGGTTCTGGAGCCCAGTCGTTTTTGTACATAACTTTCTGTGTAGTCTTTTTCTTGTCTATGGGTACGACAGGTCCCTGTCCCGTCGAGTTTCACTACTATACTTTTAGAGGTCTGTAGACATTATGTGGGTTGCATATATATGTTTTGGATAATTGTCTGGACATGGTTTGTTTGGGATGTCCGCTTGTAAAGGGAAAGCCTTGTCGGCTGCGTACATTATTGTGTATTGTGTAGTTGCAGCCTTGTCGGCTTGCGTATGCTATTATGCTTTGGATAGTGGCGGCCTTATCGACTCGCGTATGTTTATACAGTTGAAAGGTTATGACTCCTAATGTGACAGATCCACTTAATATATATATGATGTTGGGGTTGGCTTGATTTTTTTAAATTCCATATTGTCTTTGTTTCTGTTGATTATACTTAACAGGTTTGTATGTGAGTGTCCAAAATGGGCACTAGTCACGGCCCATCGGGCTGGGTCGTGACAAAAGTTGTATCAAAGCGGTTCTTCCTCGGAAGTGTCTACAGACCGTGTCTAGTAGATTCTTGTTTATCGGTTTGTTGTGTGCAACATCTATAAACAACAAGCTATAGGACATTTAGGATGTCATCCTTTGTTCTTATTCTAGATCGTGCGATAGAGCTATATTAAAAGGATAATCTCTCTCAAACGAATCCCTGTGTTTTCATCTATGCCTTCATAGAAGGTACTAGTCAGACTCGCAGAGTTACTAGGGCCCGCGCCCTGTCTATGCATGGTATTGTGCTCCAGTCGGAAAGCTATGCTACACCGCGACCGCCAAAGGAGCTTAGAGCAGCAGCAGCTCTAGTTCGGAACACCACCACAAGCCCCCGAGGCCCCAACACCTGAACCTCCAGCTCCTCAGCCAGGGGCGGAGGATAGGGACATGAGAGATGCGGTTCAGTTGTTGACTACATCAGTGGCAGGTCAGGCTCGCAGGCATGTACTAGGAGTTGATCATGCGGAAAGATTTGAGAGCTTAAGGTCACGTGACTTCTTAAGTTGTAATCTTCCAGAGTTCTTTGGGTCAAGGCCCCAGGATGATCCGCAAGAGTTTATTCATCAGATGCAGCGTACATTGAGGATAATCAATGCTTCGGAGACCGAGTCTTTAGAGTAGGCTATGTATCATTTGCGTGATGTAGCTATTAATTAGTATGACTCTTGGGAGTTATCTAGGGGTCAGGGTGATCCTCCAGCGGTATGGGATGAATTTGTGGACGCTTTCCAGGGACACTTCCGTCCTCAAGAGATGAAGCGAGCTAGAGTCGATAGATTATTGTATTTGAGGAAGAATGGCAAGAGCGTTCGAGAGTATAGCCTGGAGATTGATTCATTGGCTAGGCATGCGCCTACTATTGTGGCTGATGTGGCAGACAGGGTACATCGTTATGTGATGGGATTGGATCGTTATCTGATAGACGGTTGTATGGAAGTGACTCTTCAGCCAGGTATGGACATTTCTTGGGTGCAATCATATGCATAGGGGGTAGAGCATCGGCAGCGGGGACGTCGGCCAGATAGAGATTATAATAGAGGCAAGCATAAAAGGGCTTGATCAGCAGGTTATCCTGACTAGTTTCGAGGCGGGCAGTCTCAGCAGCATGCTAGATTTTCTTCCCAGCCAGCAGAGAGTGCACCCCCACCTTCCATGGGTAGGGGGTTCGATCGTACGGGATATTCGGAAGATAGTCAGATCTCTAGGGCATCATGGTCACAGTTAGGCAGGGGTTTGAGCCAGTCGAGTCCACCTTTGCCTCGGTGTTCTTGTTGTGGTATGTCCCATCCTGGGAAATGTCGTTGGGCTACAGGTGAGTGTTTTTCTTGTCGCCGTTAGTGTCATACTATGAGGGAGTGTCACCTTAGAAGTAGTGCAGGTGGTATGGCACAACCTACTGGGTCCGTTGTTGTTTCATCTTCTTCAGTGGCTATGCGCCCTAAGGGGCAGTGTATTCAGGTGCCAGCAGGATGTGGTAGAGGACGTGGTGGAGCATCAAGTTCTAGTGATCCTTCAAACCGCATATATGCTTTGACTAGTAGGCAGGATCAGGAGGCGTCACCTAATGTGACCACATGTATATTATCACTATTCTCCTGAAGTGTGTATGCATTGATAGACCCAGGTTCACCCTTATAATTGATATCCCCCTTCGTTGCTAGTAGGATCTGAATAGAGTCTGAGTTGATAGAACCATTTGAGGTAGCTACACCTATAGGAGATTCTTTCATAGCCACGTGAGTATATAAGAATTGTTCAATGGTTATATATAGTCGTCTTACCGTAGAAGATCTAATAGAGTTAAATATGATTGAGTTTGATATTATCATGGTCATGGATTGGTTGGCTGCTTGTTATGCTAATGTTTATTGCAGAGGACAGAGTGGAAGGGGAGTACAATATCGCAAAAAGGTAAGTGTATTTCATACCTTTAGGCCAGGAAGATGGTTAGAAAAAGTTATATTTATCATCTAGTTCGGGTGCATGACATAAAGGCAGAGGCATCGACTCTTCAATCAGTCCTAGTAGTTAATGAATTTCCCGATGTATTCCAAGAGGAACTTCTAGGCTTTCCTCCAGAACGAGAGATAGAGTTTACTATAGATGTACTGCCAGAGACCCAGCCTATATCTATACCTCCTTATAGAATAGCACATGCTTAGTTGAAAGTGTTGGAATAGCAATTGAGAGATTTGCTAGAAAAGGGCTTCATCAGGCCTAGTACGTCACCTTGGCGAGCACCGGTACTGTTTGTGAGGAAGAGGGATGGGTCGTTGCGGATGTGTATTGATTATAGACAGCTGAACAAAGTAATGGTAAAAAATAGGTATCCCATCCAAAGGATTAAAAATCTATTTGACCAGTTGCAGGGGCCTAAGTGTTTTTCAAAGATAGACCTGCGGTCAGGTTATCATTCAGTGCGGATAAGATAGATAGATATTCCAAAGATGGCATTCCGGACTTGATACAGGCATTATGAGTTTACAGTGCTGTCTTTTGGGCTGACCAATGCTCCAGAGGTGTTTCAGGATTTTACGAATTGAGTATTTAAACCATTCCTTGATATGTTGCTTATTGTATTTATAGACGATATTCTTATCTATTCACGTTCAGAAGAGTAGCATGCAGACAATTTAACGACGGTAGTTTGGGTGCTTCAGCACCAGAAGTTGTATGCTATGTTCTCCAAGTGCGAGGTTTGGTTGACTTTAGTGTCATTCTTTGGGCATATTATTAAAGCTGAATGTATTCGGGTAGACACACAGAAAGTTGAGGCGGTAAAGACTTGGCCCAGACCTATGACACCTACTAAGGTACGCATCTTTCAGGGTTTAGCAAGATATTACAGGAGATTCGTAGAAAATTTTGCCTCAATTTCAGCGCCTTTGACAAGGCTAACTCAAAAGTCAGGCAAGTTTCAGTGGACTGATGCTTGTGAGCGAAGCTTCCAGCTATTGAATGACAAATTGACTGCAGCTCTAGTCCTAACCCTTCTGGAGGAACCATACGACTATGTTATTTATTATGATGCTTCGAGTATTGGGCTAGGATGTGCATATATTCATCATGACAAAGTTATAGCGTGTGCCTCTCGACTGCTTAGAAAACATGAAAATAATTATCCTACTCATGATCTAGAATTAGTTGTCATGGTTCGTGCCTTGGAGCTATGGAGGCATTAGTTATATGGTGTCCATATGGACATCTATACAGATCATAAGAGTCTCCAATATATCTTTAAAAAAAAGGAGCTGAACTTATGAGAGAGGGGCTGGTTAGAGTTTCTAAAGGATTATGATGTTGATATTTCATATCATCCACGGAAAGCAAATGTTGTAGCAGATGCTCTTAGCTGTAAGTCCATAGGTAGCTTGACAGATGTACAACCATAAATGAGGGAGATAGTTTGGGAGATTCAGCGGCTATCCAGCCTTGGAGTCCGTCTGGCTAATTCAGAAGATAGTGGAGTTTCTATTCGAGAGGTTGCTGGGTCCTCAGTCATAGATGAGGTAAAGAGACACCAGTACGAGGACCCTAGTCTTGCACAATATAGAGATGCAGCTCTTCAAAAGGAAAAGACCCCATTTAAGGTTACACCTGACGGAGTGGTACGATGTAAAGGCAGATTGTGTGTACCTAATATTGTGGGGCTACGACAGCAGGTTATGGGAGAGGCACACTCTTCCCGTTATTCTATTCAACCAGGGTCAACAAAAATTTATCATGACCTCAGATGCTTATATTTTTGGGATAGCATGAAAAAGGACATTGTGGAGTTTGTTGCTCGGTGCCCGACTAGGAAATGAGAGGAAATCAATATGGACTTCATTACAGGCTTACCTCTCACTCAACAGAAATATGACTCGGTATGGGTTATTCTAGATACGATGACGAAATCGGCCCGTTTTCTTCCAGGAAGGACTACTTATTCGGCTGAAGATTATGTGAGGTTATATGTCAGAGAGATAGTGAGACTTCATGGGGTTCCCACGTCCATTATATCAGACAGAGAAGCTCAGTTTACAGCCTAGTTTTAGAGATTGTTTCCGAAGGGATTGGGGACACAAGTGAACCTTAGCACATAATATCACCTTTAGACTGATGGGCAGGCTGAGCGTACTATTCAGACATTAGAAGATATGTTGTGGGCCTATATTATAAACATCAAAGGTAGCTGGGATGACCACTTGCTGCTCATTGAGTTTTCCTATAATAATAACTACCATTCTAGTATACAGATGACACCCTATGAGGCCTTATATGGGAGGAAGTACAGGTCACCTATTGGTTGTTCAATGTTGGCGAGACTAAGTTAATAGGACTGGATATGATTCAGCAAGTTGTTGACAAGGTGAAGCTTATTCAGGAAAGATTATTAGCAACCCAGAGTCAACAGAACTCATATGCAGATAATCGGCGTCGAGATTTAAAGTTTCGGATTGGTGACTGGGTATTCCTGAAGGTATCACCCATGAAGGGTATGATGAGATTTGGTAGGAAGGGGAAGCTCAGTCCGAGATACATTGGGCCTTATCAGATTGTTCGTAGGATAGGCAAGGTTGCCTATGAGTTGGATCTACCATATGATTTGGAGGCGGTACATCCAGTCTTCCATGTATCGATGCTACGTAAATGTATTGGTGATCCTTATAGAGTATTCCCTGTAGATGATGTTCAGGTAACAGAGGAGTTGTCATATGAAGAGAAACCCATTGCTATAGTTGATCTAAAGGTTAGAAGGTTACGTACTAAGGATGTGGCTTCTGTCAAAGTGTTGTGGCAAAATAATAATAGGGAGGAGATCACTTAGGAAGCGGAAGACGAAATGAAGAATCAGTATCCTTACTTGTTTGCCATACCTGCAGGTAATTCAATTCCTATCTTGACTATATTGATTGATAAACGAGATTATGTAGTAAGGTGTGACTTTTTGAGGCATCTGTAACTTACCGAATGCAGGTTTATAGGTATAACTGTTAGAACGACCTCGCTGGAATTTTTTTTTGTATGACGCTAACTTAAAATTTGAGGACGAATATTCCAAAAAGGGGAAGGATGTTACGTCTCGTATTTTTATACGTAGTGCACGTTATTAACTAGTAGATGTAAGTTCGGGCATTGAGATTTTATTTTATGTTCCAAGTGATTAAAGAAATATTAGGCGAGGATGTTAATTCAAAATGTGATATTATGTATGATTTGGATAATGTAAGTGTCATTAATATTAAGTGAAGGATTAATTAGTGGCTGATTAGGATTAAATTAATCAAGTGGGCCCACCACTCAAGGAAAATTAAAAGAAATCAGATTGGGAGCTGACCCTTAGTGGGGCACGTGTAGAGGGGGGCTGCCTCCACTTCATATTATCAATGAGGTGGTGAAATACTTTGCAAACATATTATATTTTTCACCACTTATCTTAGGCATCCATGGAAATGGAGAAAACCAACCATGCAACTCTCGACTAGCAGCTACAAAAGAATTTGGTTAGTAATCTCATTGCTTGGTGTCTTAATTCCTTAGAATGCCATTGTTAATAAGCCATTAATGTTAAGAAGGGGGTGTGACCAGTAGCTTAGGAAATTTTTTTAGTTATTGAATGTGCTAAGTATGAACGGGAACCATAATCGGATTATTAGTGGTGTCATGTTAGTGTTTGGGCTGTTTTGATTAATGCGAAATGCGGGAAATTCTGTTTTGGCGTTATGTACATGTTGATATGATTATGGTTGTATACTCCAAAGGATGAATATGATAAGGTATATGTGTTGCGAACCATAAAACGAGTTATCGCTCGGTGTGTCATTGTTTCGTTACAATGGTTGCCGAGACGGAAGTATTTTTTGGGGGGGGGGGCTGTTTAATATGATTCGTTGGGTAATATGTGTTATTGGTATTGTTGTGGCTAATTTGTGTTGTTGTCAGATTCGGACGAAGTAAGGAAAATATGGGAAGTGCTGCTGGATTTTCGTTAGATTATTAGCTAGCTTACAGTAAGTAGTAAAGCGCGACGTCTATCTAATTGCGACACAATTGTTGCTTGTTATAGATTAATAGATTGAGCAGTAAATATTGGGCGTGCAGCTCGACTATACGGTATGTAACACTATCCTTTCTTTCGTGTTTGGCATGACTTTTAAAAATGGGCGAATGACAGACATGTTTGATACATACTTCTAGAGCGTCTAGGTGACGTCTATTCTTGCTTCCACAACTATTCCTCTATATATCGGCTATGTCTAAGTCTATGCTGATTTCTCATATCTATGGTAGTGCTTCTGAGAGTCATTGAGATTTTACATTTCCAAATCGTAATAAAGGTTCATAATCTTGATAAAATGTTAATCATTGGTAATACTCCTTGCTGGTTCACGTTAATTGTTCTATTGAGTTATAAGAAAAGATTTTAATTGTATATGGTTGCTCTTAATTTTTCGCTTGTGCGTAGAGTCATTTATAATTTCACCTAGTCCCTAGCAGGGTAATGTTCGTGCAGATTTTATTGCACATGTCACTGAGTCCCTCACTAGAGGGCCGGGTATGTATATTATATATATGATTGCTGATGAGGAGGGTTATGATGATGATGATGATGGAGATGATGTGATGAATAGTTCACCGAGTCTCTCACTAGAGGTCCGGGTACGTATGATGTATATATATGATGATTATTTTGCCGAGTCCCTTACTAGGGAAGCTGGGCACCTTATATGTTAAAGATATGCATGATTTTTACTTAAAAGGTTCATGTGTAGCGATATATTATTTCGAGTTTATCATGTTGGTATCCTGTCATCTTTACCTTATGTTTTACATACTCAGTACATTATCTGTACTGACCCCCTTTCCTCGGGGGGCTGCGTTTCATGCCCACAGGTGTAGACGCACACTTCGATGATCCTCCCGCCTAGGATATCTATTCTGCTGATTGGGAGAGATCCACTGTTATAGAGCCCAGTCGTTTTGGTACATAACTTTTTGTGTAGTCTTTTGCTTGTCTATGGGTACGGCGGGGCCCTATCCCGTTGAGTTTCAGTACTACACTCTTCGAGGTCTGTAGACATTAGGTGGGTTGCATATATATGTTTTGTATAATGGTCTAGACATGGTTTGTTTGGGATGTCCTCTTGTATAAGGGCAGCCTTGTCGGCTGCGTACATCATTGTGTATTGTGTAGTGGCATCTTTGTCGGCTTGCGTATTCTATTTTGCTTTTGATAGTGGCGGCCTTGTCGTCTCGCGTATGTTATTACGGTTGATTGGTTATGACTCCTTATGAGACAGATTCACTTTATATATATATGACGTTGGGGTTTGCTTGATTTGATTAAATTTCATATTGTCTTAATTTAAGTTAGTTATGCTTATGAGTGTCCAAAACGACACTAGTCACGGCCCATCGGGTTGGGTCGTGAGATCCACCTACAGTACGTGATAGTTATCTTTTCCTCTTGTCAGAGAGTGGGTGAATGGGGTGTCGATCGACGGTCACGGGCTACGGACCATAGGTCCGTCTGTCGATCATGAGTTAACCATATTTTCATGGGCTAAGATTTTAAGGATTTGTGACTCCATTGAAGGATGTGCAGGACGGACCGCGGGTCAGTCTACAGTCCGTCGTTGCCCCGTTGGTTGCACCTGCAGATTTTTCCTAAAAGCTGGTTTTTGGTCTTTTTTGAATAAGTGTTGTTACAGTCGGCATATATAACTTATTTATAATCGTTTAAGTATTTTTTCTGAGTAATGTAGTCAGAATATATAAATAATTTAATAAATAACTAATTAGGTACTCTCTTGTAGATATACTAGACAATATTAATTTTTTGAAGAAGTTAGGTCATTTAGCTGATTACTCTGGTAATAAATTGCATTTTTATATATAAAAAATTGTTTATTTCATGCACAATCTGTTAAATTATGCTACAATCCATTCGTGAAAATTTAAAAATAAAATCAAACATCAAATACATTTCTAATCATTCAAATTCCCATTCAATATAACTAAGTTTAAAAGTTCAAGCATCACCTGAAGTAAGCCAAATAATTCTTCAATTGTTATTCAAACCAGAAGCAAATAGTTAAATTATGCTAATGATTCTACATGCACGACCTTTCATATGACAACGTATATATGAGCTATGAAGAGTTATAATTGTCTAAAAGTGTTGTTAGAGGTGCTGCATTTTAACTATATCTCTTGTTGGGTGTTTACTTGATCATTTCCTTCTATGGGTTAAATAAGTTTGATTCTCCCTTAATGAGTACTCAATATCTAAAGTCAAATTTTTATAACTTAAACTCGTGAAAAGATTTTATTGTGAAAGGGAATCTTATGAAAATCTATCATAATTTGTGCATTATAAGTATGTAGTGGTTAGTTCAACTTCACTTCTGGTGGTCGGTGGCATTATTAGAATTTCATTCTGGTTATGTAAAAAAAATAAAAAGAATCATTAGGTTATTATGTTATAGTCCAAAGTGTTTATGTTTAGATTGAGTTCAGTGGTTATTCTATGGGTTCACAAAAGTTTTATTCCAAAGTTCAGTTCTTAATAGCTAATCTTGATGAAATGGTCTTAAGGAAGAGCTCACTTGAAAAGACGAACACCGACTGGTAGGTCATAACTGAGCTTTCATAACGTTGTCTATTCTTTGTTTTTATTCCATATTTTTGAGGACAACCATGGTTTTAGTGGTGGATAATGTAATGAGCCGAAAGATCATTTTTGGAAAATTTTACTAATGTAGCATTTTACCCTTCTATGTAGTTGCACAGAGTCACTTTTGATAATACTAAATTAAAATCTCTTTCTCCCGTTTGAGTTTAAACTTCTAATCAAAAGATTGAGATCATCTTAAATATATATAGACAACTTTTGCTTTATTTAATGCACACGAAAAAATTTGAGATTTCAATGAAAAATTATAATATTGGTTCACGAAATTCTTGATGAAGAAAGTATCGATCTATTAGCACTCTCTAAAACACCAAGGAATGGGATATTACAAGCTTGATAAACTGCATCTTAGACATTATTCATATACAATTGTCTTGCTTAACCTTCCTCGAGGTGATCAAATGTCATGTCTGATAAACATTTGAGTTCAAGTGATTCTTCAGTATCATTATATACTATCTTCATCAAAAACATCATAAAAATAACACAAAGTCAACTCTCAGATCATTGAGAAACCAAAAAAGTATGAAAAATGACCCTTATAAGGAAAAATAAGAAATAGTAAAAGCACTACATATATTCATATTAAAATATTTCATGTTTGGAAGCTTCTTATGAAAAAAAAAAGCATTAACGCTTATATGATTTCACCAACAAAATGTTAGGTAGTTAAAATGATTTGATACTACCAGGATTTTTTTTAATACTACCAGGATTAAATAGAAACTTTGATGGTGCTTCGTATTCTTCTTCAACTTTGAAGAAGAATATGAAGCACCAACAATGTTTCCCATTAATCCTAACAATGTCAAACGATTTTATCTACTTGATATTTTGTTGGTATAATCATGTGAACTTTCATATGCTCTTTCCCTGATAAGAACTTTCCTATATTTGAAATATCTCGAAATGTAAGTTTTGTAGTGTTTTCACTCATTTTTTCTTCAAATATTGGTAATTTATTGCGCTTATGGGATCCTCAAAATATGAGAGTCAACTTCTTCTTATGTTTCTTAGATTTTTTTATGAAGATGATAGTGATACTAAAGAATCATTTGAATTTGAAAGTTTGAAGAACATGGCATTTTATTCCTACCTTTTGTTTCAGACTAAAAAAATAAAAGAAAATAATGATTTTAGAAATTTAAGTCAATCCACTTTAACATCGAAAACCAGAATCGAGTTTTACGAAGAGATACGAAAAAACAACTATCTTCTTTAACCCCTTTTGTCATTGTATTCGCATACCCATTGAAAGATCAAAATTTTGAAAACCAACCAAAAAATCTAAACCTTCATCAAAAGTTTAACTACCTCAATTAATAATGCAAAATATATATTGTTTCAAACCCAAAAGGGTAAAAGAAAAATTGAATGCAAATCATAACAATTAATCAACATATACCTTAAAATTATAGGAACAATTTGAGAAGAAGCTTTGAAAGTTATTGTAAATAGAAAGCATTAAGAGAGATCCTTTAGAGTAATGGCGTTGAAGCTTTTTTGCTTCCTGTAATACCACGTACAAATGGGTGGGGGCTTTTAGAATAAAAAATTCACCTGCACAGTAGAGTACATTTAAACATGTTTATCAAATTTGTCTGAAATTCATAGTATCAGAATAAAGAGTGAGAAATAGAACACCTTCTCATAGACCTCTAATAGTTAGATTCTAAGAACTTCTTTGTCAACTTCCCGATTGATTTGTGTTTCAGAGAGGAATAAAATCTACAATAGTAATGGAATACTTTTCAAAATGCCTGCAGACATGAAGTGTATATAATATGAAATGAGTGCCACTATAAGGGGTAAAATAATGGAAAAGCTCCCTCTCCAGGAAAAGGAAAACAAATGCAATGAATTATTTACCTTTGTTTTCCTTTTTTCCAAAAAAGGGAACTTTTCGAGGAATTAGCTCCCTTATTATGATACTCTTTTGGTACTATCACTGCATTCATACAGATATTCTGAAAAGTGTTTCTATATTATTATAGAGTTTATTCGTCTCTCGTATGCAAATGATAGCTAAGGTATCACTCCAAGATGCAATGCCAATATTTCTTATATCTGTTCAAACACACATTTCTTGAATAATTATTGATTATACATTCTTCACACTTCACCATTAAAAGCTATGAATATAAGGAAATATTTTTATATTTTAGGGTAGACTATTAAGGGAACATCTGAATGACGTATAAATTAGGGTTACTAAGTAATTCAAATGATTAAAATTGCAAAATGTCTTGTAGGGTCCTAGTTTTTTTTCTTTTCATCTTGTGGAATCATAGGATGATATATGTGAGAAATGCAAGAAATGATGATAACTTATTTTAATAAGCAAAAACAACACAGTAGTAAAAGTCCCATTAAACAAAGCGGAAATTGAGACGTCATATCTAATAAAAGCCATAAAAGAGAAGAAAAGACAATGTAACAACTCAAACCAAAAAACTCATAAATAGGTGCACACAAAATTTTGTTAACCTTATAATCGAATCTTTTATGAATAAGAAATACATATACTTATTAGTCACTTGACGTAGGAAAAGAACGAGATATATCACCAAAGCACAGACTCTTAATCCAAATGAATGCAGGAATCAAGTGAATCATGAGCAAATCTAATCAAGAAAGGAAAGTGAATATTTGATCAATTATATAAAATTTCACAGTTTGCAACAATTAAAGGAAGATACACAAATAAAATATTTCACAACTTGCACATATTAAAGGAAGACACCCTAGGAAAATCTCTCTAGTTAAACAAGAAGGACAACATAATTAAATCAAGGTACAATCAAGGAAGAAATATCGTTACTTAAATCTTGACACCTTCAAGCATTTTGAACAAATTTAAACATTGATTATCGACAACGATCTTTAAATGAAAAATGCGAGTGAAAGAATCAACAACAAAAATTGATGTAATTAGTTAAACACCACATAATTCAGAAAATGTTTAGATAAAATAAACCTCCATTTTTTAGCATTGAGATCAAAACAAGAGACAATATCTAAAACTAACGAAGTGTGAAAAACAATGAAGTTAAATCTAAACACCTTTATTTAGTTACCTAAAATATGTATTCATAATCTCTAAAACAAAAACTAAACCCAACACTTCACATAAAATGAGGAAGGAATACGAGTGTTACCTGGTTCGGTGCAGCAACTGGAACTCGAGTCTGGACTTGACGAATTCCAACACCACTCTGACTCAAGATAGTCGCGAATCGACCAAATTTCAGCAACTCATATAAGAACTCCCAAAAACATAGTGGGGTGTTCTTTTTCTCGCCTACAAAAAACCCTCCCCTAAATAGTAAAAATGAAGGGGTAGGACAAACTCTGGGTCGAAATTAAGGGACGCGGGAAATTTTCAAATCCCAGATTGGGTCTTGGGTCTCTTAATGTGAAATGGTTTTAATGAATTTTGGCCAAAATTTTGGGTTAAAGTTTATCTGATGGTCCAAATATGGACTAAATGAATGTCCCTTAAGAGAGTTTCAAAGGGAAATGAGATGGATTATAAAGTCAACTAATTACTCAAGATTCTTAACTTCGCCAACACAAAAATAATTATTCCAAAAGGAATGATTCTATTAAAATTTCTAGTTTGAAAGAAAATAAGATCTATACGAATGTAGGAAAAAATTCTAAATATATTTTTACATATTTAAAATAAAAAAAGAAAAATATTAAAATAAAATAAAAATAGTTACGAGAAGAGAGTTAGATGAGGTGGAGTATATTTCTATTTTATTTTATTAAACTGTTATGATTGAATTCAGTTGATCACTAGACGACACC
Source organism: Solanum lycopersicum (assembly GCF_036512215.1). Classification (NCBI taxonomy): domain Eukaryota; kingdom Viridiplantae; phylum Streptophyta; class Magnoliopsida; order Solanales; family Solanaceae; genus Solanum; species Solanum lycopersicum. The sequence continues at coordinate 52,637,279 of NC_090808.1, forward strand.
CTAAATACTAGAATCCCTCTTCTTCTTTGTCAACATTTAATAGATAATTGTATAATAAATATTACTTGTGCCATTTCAAAATAACAATTTATGATTGTGTGTGATTTGTCAATTAACTATATAAACTACTTATATATCATCACATTTGAAGAATAACACAAAGATTATAATATTATAAAGTAATGACTGTTTGAAATTGCCAAACCTCTCCTTTAATTTCTCACATTTATATGTGAAGTTAGTCCAATAATAACAGCATATACTCGTAAGTTAGACTGGAGAAGAAAAGTCGATGTGTTTGGGTTTGTGTTATATGTATCGAGAGAGGTGGATGGTGAATACAAAAAACTCAAAGGTGTCCATTGCAGAGAGTTTTTCCATGGACAAGTGAACCAATGTAGGGTTATCCATGTTCCATTGGATATAATTCTACGGAGAAAACAACGTTAGTTTTGGTTTTGATTCTTTTTATCGAACTTATCTCTCCAGATTTGTTTGCAAAGAAGTCTCTGTAGTCTATAGCATTAGCAGATGGAAATCCAATAGCTATAGATAAAGCTACTCAAGTCAAGCCAAGAGCCGACACAACCAGGGGTAAGGTTATACTTGATCTAATGGAAAAGCTTCCAAATAATATAAGATTGCAGTTTGAAGATGAAAAATCTGGTAAGTTGAATGAGGTATTTCAGGAGATTGTTTATGATAATCTTCCTTTGTATTTTAATTATTTTAAGCACCAAGATCATTGAAAAGATAATTTTCGTTTGATCTGGAAAAGAAGTTAAAATAACAGACAGATTGATGATACAATTGAAGTTTCTTGAAAAGGTGCTATAAATAGTGAAAAGTAACAAGGTGATGTGAGAGAAATATTAAATGAAAAAAAAGGTTGATCAACAATTGATTGTTGCCACTTCAAAGCAAAGTTGTACACACTCAATAGATGTTTCTACGAGTAATATTGGTGTCCAAACAACTACTGAATATAGAGAGAAAACATAAAAAATTGGGGTTCATGCGCCGCGAGTTGGTTCAGGACAAAAATTAATGGAGTTAGGACACAAACTAATGGAGACATCTGATGCTGAAGATGCTGAAAATTCTGGGCAGTATATTTTACAAATTGAAATCAAGAATGTAACTAAAAAGTCATTTGAATTCGAAAGTTTGTCGGACATGACATTTTATTACTACATTTTGTTTTATAGTACAAAATAAAAGAAAATAATGATTTTAGAAATCTAAGTCAATCAATTTTAACATCGGAAACAAGAATTGAGTTTCACAAAGAGATAGAAAAAAACATGTTTTTTTACCCTTTGGTCACTGTATTCTCAAACCCAATCAAAGGTCAAAATTTTAAATATCATCCACGAAATATATACCCTAATCAAAAGCTTTAACTACCTCAAACAATAGTGCAAAATAGATATCTTTTCAAACCAAAAATGGTAAAAGAAAACTAAATGCAAATCATAACAATTAACCAACGTATACCTTAAAATTACCGGAACGATTCGAGAAGAAGCTTGTAAAGTTAATGTGAATAGAAATAATTGGGAGAGATACTTTAGACTATTGGCGAAGCAATTACCACGTACAAATGGGTGGGGGCTTGCGGGAAAAAATATTGCACCTGCATATTAGTGTACATTAAACATGATTATTAAATTTGTCCGAAATGCATAGCATGAGAATAAACAGTGAGAATAATTGAATACCTTATCATAGCCCTCTCATAGTTAGATTCTAAAAACGTCTTTGTCCACTTCCCGATTGATTTGAATTTGAGAGAGGAATAAAATCTATAATGATGATGGAATACTTTTAAAGATACCTGTAGGCATGAAGTGTATATAATATAAAATTAGTGCCACAATAAGGGGTAAAATAATGGAAAAGTTCCCTCTTAAGGGAAAGGAAAACAAATGCACTGAATTATTTGAATTTATTTTCCTTTTATCCAGAAGAGGGAACTTATCAAGGAATTAGCTCACTTCTTATGGCACTCTTTTGGTACTATCACTGCATTCATACAGATATTCTGAGAAAAGTTTTAATATTATTCTAGAGTTTATTCGTCTCTCTGATCCACATGATAGCTATGGTATCATTCCAAGCTACAATTCCAATATTTCTTATATCTGTTGAAACACACATTTCTTTAATGATGATTGATTATCCTTTCTTCACACTTTACCATTAAAAGCTATGAATATAAGTAAATATTTTTATATGTTACGGAAGACTATTAAGGGAACATCTCAATGACGTATAAATTAGGGTTACTAAGGAATTCAACTGATTAAAATTAAAAAATGTCCTATAGGATCCTAGTTTGTTTTTCTTTTCATCTTGTGGAGTCTTAGGATGATATATGTGAGAAATTCAACAAATGTTGATAACTTATTTTACTAAGCAAAAACAACACAGTAGTAGAAAGTCCCATTAAACAAAGAAGAAATTGAGACGTCATATCTAAGAAAAGCCATAAAAGAAGAGAAAAGACAATGTGACAACTCATACGCCAAACCTCATAAATAGGTGTGCTCAAAATTCTGTTAACCTTATAATCAATGTTTTATGAATAAGAAATGCATATACTGACTAGTCACTTGATGTAGGAAAAGAACGAGATACATCACCAGAGCACAAACTCTCAATCCAGATGATTGCACGAATAAAGTGAATCATGAGCAAATCAAATCAACAAAGGAATGTGAATATTTTATGAATTAGATCAAATTTAACATTTCGAAAGAAATAAAGGAAGCTACACAAAGAAAATATTTCACAACTTGCACATATTAAAGGAAGATACCCAAGGAAAATCTCTCTAGTTAAACAAGAAGGACAAGATAATTAAATAAAGGTACAATCAATGAAGAAATATAGATACTTAAATCATGATACCATCAAACATTTTGAACAAATTTAAACACCGATTATCGACAACGATCATTAAAACCAAAAATGTGAGAGAAAGAATAAACAACAAAGCATGATGTAATTAGTTAAACACCACATAATTCAGAAAATGTTAAGATAAAATAAACCTCCATTCTTGAGCATTGAGATCAAAACAAAAGACAAGTTCTAAAACTAACGAAGTGTGCTAAACAATGAAGTTAAATCTAAACACCTTTATTTAGTTAACGAAAATATGTCTTCATAATCTCTAAAAAAAACTAAACCCAACACTTCACATCAAATGAGGAAGGAATATGAGTGTTACCTTGTTCTGTGCCACAACTGGAATTCGAGCCTAGACTTGACGAATTCCAACACAACTCTGACTCAAGATAGTCGCGAATAGACAAAATTTCAGCGGGGTTTTCTTTTTCTCGCCTCCAAATATTCCTCCTCTAAACAGTTAGAGTGAAAGGGTTTTTACAGGACAAACTCTGGGTTGAAAAAAAGGGAAAAACGATGTGGGACTCGGGAAATTTTTAAATCCCAAATTCGGTCTTGGGTCTCTTAATGTGAAATGGGTTTAATGAATATGGGTGAAAATTTTGGGTTAAAGTTTATCTGATGGTCCAAATATGGACTAAATGAAAGTCCCTTAAAAGAGTTTCAAAGGGAAATGAGATGGATTATAAAGTCAACTAATTACTCAAGCTTCTTAACTTTGCCAACATAAAAATAATTATTCCATAAGGAAAGATCCTAATCAATTTTCTAGTTTTAAAGAAAATAAGTTGTGTATTTACCCATTAAGAAATAAAGCTTTCCAATAATTTTATGAAATGAAAATGACAAAATGAACTCATATATCCACCTAACAAATAGAATACTAGTTCAAGATTTAGAATTGTCTTAAAAGGATACGACAATAAAGTAATAAAATTAATGTTTTTTTGTATATCATCTTCTTAGTATTACCCCATTATTTAATTTTAGTTGTAGCAGATTGATTAACATATATTCACACATAAAACGGAAAAAATAATATATTGATTTAAAATTTGAACGAGTCCACTTCAACATCAGAAATCGGGAATGAGTTTCACAAAAAAAAGGAAAAAGAATTAACTATCTTCTTTTTACCTCTTTTGTTAGTGAAATTTACAAACTCAATCAAAGATAAAAGCTTTGAAAATCATCCACAACTGTATATATAAATCTTACTCAAAAGTTTTATATACTGAAAAGGGTACATGAAAAATTGAATGCAAATAAAAACAATTAACCAACATTTATATGCCCGAAAGTTGCAGCAATAATTGGAGAAAAAGCTTCAAATGTTAGAGTGATAATTAAAGTGATACACCACATCTAAAGAATTTGTCCTTTCCGAATACTTTCTCCCCCCTCTAAATATGATTGTGTTAGAACAAGAAAGATTTTTATTATTGACACATAGAGGATTAGATGAAAGGAACCGGTTGCGCCAACACGTGCTCTTCAAAACCGAATCTGACTGGGATTAGGAGAAACGCCAACCACAAAAATTAAAAGTTATAAAGGTATAGAATTATTGCTTTTTCAACAATCAACCATTACAGAAAGTTTCCATTTATAAAGGAGCACACAGGCAAAATAGTTTTCATAATCAAATAGGAAAAATAGGAAGTAAAAGTAAAGAAGGAGACAAAAGCCTGAAAGAAGTAGAAAAGTAGAAACTTGCCACATGAACTTTCAAACTAGAAGTAGAAGAGGAAGTCGAAACGAAGTAGAAGAAGGAGTTAGTGATTATTAAATATTCTTCTTAAGATAAGGTAAACTGCGTGGAAGTTTTTCCTTTCAAAGCAGAATGCAAGGAGGTGTCCTAACGTGAGAAGGAGTTTGAGTTTAGTTCGGTTTAAAGACGCTATTTTAAAGCGGCAAAGACTAACTTGTGTTGAACAAGACTTAGGAGAGTTTAGAAGTCTATAAATACCACAATTGGTTTGGGTATGTAGTATGTAGCAAGAATTGATGGGAAATAGAGGGAAAGAGAGGAATTTGAATAGTTGAGAACTTGAAAAGTCCTCTTATGCTTCAATTAAAAGACACTTGTCCCTCATAGGTTGTGTAAAGAAAAACAAGAGAGTTTAAATAAAGAAACACTCCTATTAATTTTTAAAAGGGTTGGGAAGAGGGACCCCCTCGCGCCATCGCCGTCGCTTGCTTCTCTCGGCTTCGACTTCGACTTTGGCAAATGATCGAGAGATTATTTTTTGGACAAAGTTTATTTCAATTATTAAATTAATTATTAAATTAAATGGACAAAAAATATTTTCAATTAATTAATTGATAACAGAAGTTCAAAATTAACAGAAATGTTTCTACTTTAGGTTGACTAATCCGACCCGTCTTTGATCCGCACGACCTATTTTATTTGAAATTTTCAATTTTATTTAAATTTCTAGCCATGATTGTTGTGAAAGTTTGCACCTTTCAGGAATAGTCAGTACCATTTGAAAGGTTGAAAACTTTCATCAATGGTTGTGTCAATTCTGAAAGGTTGCAACCTTTCAGAACCTATTCTTCTTCCCTATAAATACCACTCATTCTTCAGAATATTTCCTTACGAGTTTTCTGATCTTCTTCTTCTTCTTCTACACATAGTTTTCTTCGTGTACTTTCCTGTTGTGGATTGGTTCACTGACAGTTAACTTTTTGGTATCGACACTTTGCTGATTAAGATCATTTTACCCAGGGAGGTTATATTCAAAATCAAACCTCTGATACTAGAGGGGAATAATTTCCTTAAGGAGACACTATGAGTTCAGTGAACTTGATCTTTTTCCAATTTAAATGTTTTTTTTTCATATCTGTATGTTTTTTTACAGATTTTAGTTTTTGTGAATTAAATTTCTTTTCATCTCTCTTACTGGTTCTATAAATTTCAGTTACTTTGTGTTTCTTAACAATTTATTAGAATCGGTAATTTCTTCTTATAACATAGATTGGCCACAATCTTAAGGAAATTATATTTTTTACAATCTCTATTTCTAGTGGAGACAAAAACTTTGTGATTTTATAATTCTTTAAGTTTGCAATTATAATTTATTGTTTACAAAGACTGTATCAATTTTTGTTTATTAGAAATGACAAACAATGGTGTTACAGTGGCTGTTGTTGCACCAACCCGAGCAGTTGTACCACAAGCCGAAAAATCAGGTAAATTCACAGGTGTGAATTTTGAATGATGGCAACAACGAGTATTTTTCTAGCTTACTACTCTTGGTCTTCGGAAATTTGCAAGTGAAGATACTCCAGTGCATGTTGATGATATGCCAAACAGAAAAATATTCATGAATATTGAAACATGGAAACATGTAGACTTCCTATGTAAATGCTACATTGTGAGTGTTTTATGACTTATATAATGTTGATAGTTCAATATCAACTTCAAAAGACTTGTGGGATGCACTTGAGATGAAATATAAGATAGAAAAGGCATGCTTGAAAATTTTTGGGCATGCAAAGTGTTTACACTATAAATTCATATATAAAACTATTGGATCACAAGTGCAAGAACTTCAACTTATTCTCCGTGATCTGATTGATAAAGATATGGTAGTAAATGAAGCTTTACAAGTGGCGACAATGATCTAGAATTTGCATCCTTCGTGGAACGATTTCAAGAATTATCTAAAGCAAAAGCGTAAAGAAATGAAGCTTGAAGATCTTCTGTTTCGTCTCAAGATTGAGGAAGATAACAAAAACGCCAAAAAGAAGTTGCGTAAGAGTTCAACAATCATTGGGTTAATATTGTTGAAGAAGCTCTTACCAAAGAAAAAAAGAGAAAGAAGTCCAACTGTTAGAAGTCAAGGCAGGCCAAGAAGAAATTCAAAGGCGACTATTACATTTGTAGCAAGGCTGGTCATAGGTCTTCTGATTGTCGTGCTCCAAGAAAGGACAAAGACAAAGGCAAAGGAAAAAGTCAAGCAAACATCGTGGAGAATATGGAAGATGTAGATGACTTAAGTACAATGATCTCGGAGTGTAACTTAGTTTTAAATCCCATGGAGTGATTTTTCGACTCAGGAGCCACTAGATATATTTGCTCTATGAAATAAGTCTTTGAAACGTACACTTCTGCTGAGTACAATGAAGAATTTGTTCATGGGAAACACAGCAACAACAAGGATTGCTAGAACTGGAAAAGTAATGTTGAAAATGACATCCGATAATGTGTTGACTTTGAAAAATGTTCTGCATGTCCCTATTATTAGGATGAATTTACTTTCTTCTAGACTACTGGTTAAGAACAGATTTAAGTGTGTCTTAGATAGTGATAAAGCTGTAATAAGTAAGAATGAAATGTTTATAGGAAAGGGCTATCTCAATGAGGGTCTTTTAGAACTTAATGTAATGATTGTTGAAACTATTAATAAAAAATATGTTTCTTTTTACCTATTGGGGTTAAATGATTTATGGCATGCCCGTTTGGACATGTAAATTACAAAGTCTTGCAAAAATTGGTTAATCTGCAAATATTTCCTGATTTTAAATAAGATAAATCAAAATGCAAAATCTGTATGGAAAGTAAGTTTGTTAAAAATCCTTATAATTAGGTTGAAAGAAATTCTAAAACTTAAGACTTAATTCACATTGTTATATATGATATGAAGTCAACACCATCTCGTGTTGGGAAAAAATATTTTATAACTTTTACTGATGACTGCACTCGATTTTTTTATGTATATTTGCTTAATAGTAAGGATGAAGTAATGGATGGATGCATTAAGGCTATACTAAAATGAAGTGGAAAACCAATTAAATATAAAGATTAAAATGATTCAGAGTCATAGGGGTGGAGAATATGAATCTTCTTTTGACGAGATATGTTGGGAATATGGTATTATTAACCAAACTACGACACCTTATACACCACAGTCAAATGGTTTGACAGAATGGAAGGAAACAACATTAAAAGAAATAATGAATGCCTTAATGATAAATTCTGGTTCACTAAGAAACATTTGGGGGGAAGACATCCCTACAACTAATAAAATACTTAATAGAGTACTCCATTGAAAAATACAATCAATTCCATATGAGTTGTGGAAAGGAAGGAAACCCAAATATAAATATTTTAAACTGATGGGGTGTTTAGCAAAGATACACGTTCCATTACCGAAGAGGGTTAAAATTGGACCAAAAATAGTAGATTGTGTCTTTATTGGGTAAGATGTGAGCTGTAAAGCCTGTCAGTTTTTGGTTCACAAATCTGATAGTTCTGAGATTCATGTTAATACGATAATTGAATCAGATAATTGTAACAACCCGTTTAGTCATTTCGAGCAGTAGAATCATTTGTGATAAAAAATAACTGGGTCGACGGAACATGCGACGGACCGTCATGGTAACAATGAACCGTCATGGACCCCGTCATCCCACACTTGTGTATTTTCCTGTTGCTCTCCTCATTGCCCTCGACGATAAGTAGGACGAACCATCATAGGCACAACGGTCCGTCGAGCGTCTTCGTGCCAAAACACTTCAACTCTAAAATCTGGATGACGGGATCGACTCTCTGAACTTCGCGAGGGAAAGGGAGAAGCGAAGAGGAAAGCAAAGGCATTGAGAAGTAACTTGCTTGATCGCGATTCTGCGGTGGAGGTAGGTTATGGTTTATGCTATTTCATAGTAAACTCAAAATAGCGATCGATATGTGTTGGGTAGTATTGTAAAGTCTTCTATATGCTTGATTGTGTGTTTGTATGTTGTGATTGTGGAAATCTTTAATCTTAACCCTCTCCATTAAGATGATGCCTTGACATAAAGAAGGCTTGATGAACTAATGTAATGAGATAAATGGATCGAGTGTCACGTTCCGACACGTAGAATTACGGGATCGGAGTATTATGTTCCGACACGTAGATTAAGAGATTAGGTGTCACGTTCTGACACGTAGAATTAGGGGATCGGGTGTCATATTCCGACATGTAGAATTAGGGGATCTGAGTGTAACGTTCCGACACAATAATAATGAAGACAAGTAATCTTGAATTATGTTAAAATACTCAATTCGAAGAACCTTTTTCCCCAAATGAGTATGGAGTGGAGGTTTGAGTCCTCAGGGGTATGCTTGGTGTTGTTGCCAATTGTTATTGTACTTGTTGATTGTCACCTTTTAAGTACTATGGTTGATTTTATATTATTATTCAATATATATTGCTTTCTATTCTGAGTTGGCCGATGATACCTACTCAGTACTTGTTCCTTGTACTGACCCTTACATGTAATTTTCTTCTTTATTATTTGTGGAGTGCAGCAAGCGTGCCATCGACATCGACTCGTCCTCAACTCTAGCCAGTCTCCAGCATATAAGAATTCAGGGTGAGCTATTGTTCCTAGCTCGTACTGGATTCTCTCCTTCACATATTGATGTCTTGACGTTCGGACATGGACCGTCCTTTTGCTATTTTTAGCTTCTTAAATACTCTTAGATTTAGAAGTTCGAGGATAGATGTTCTTGATGTGATGACTTTCAGATTTTGGGAATAATAATTATTTAGTTTTAGCAGTTATTCAATTGATTTTTGTTAATGAGATTTGAGTCTTCCGCATTATATTTTGTTCACTATGGTTGAAATATTTGTAAATGTTGGGCTTTAGATTTGTTGGTTCGCTCACATAGAAGGATAAGTGTGGGTGCCACTCGCGGCTCGTTTTGGGTCATGAAAACTTGGTATCAGAGCGTTAGGTTCGTTGGTCTCATCACACAAGAATGAGTCTAGTACAGTCTTGAGGAACGGTAGGTGACACCCTTACTTTTCTTTGAGAGGCTATAGGACTTTAGGAAAATTCCATTCTTTCATTCTTTCGTGCTATTACTTGGATCCAATTGGTATCTAGGTGATACAAATTGGTATCTGACATCCTCACTCTATTTCACAGATGGCTAGAACTAGAGCAACAACTGTGCCAACACAAACACCGGCAAGACAGGGTGCGTCTAAGCCAGCCACTGGGGCTGTAGCTCGAAGAGGAGCAGTGGCAAGAGGCTGTGGTAGAGGTCGCGGGAGGACGTCCTCTAGAGATAGAGGACAAACACCTTGTCCAGCTAGTACTAGGGCGGTGACTCCTCCACCGACTGATGAGGTAGTAAGAGAGGGTGAGGAAGGGGAAAATGAGAAAGTACAGGATGAGGAATTACCACCCCAACCTACCCCAGAGATAATTAACCAGGTTCTTACTTATCTTAGCGGGTTATCTGATCAGGGCCAGACACCTCCAGTGTTTTCTGCACCAGCACCACAGGTTCCGGGAGTACAACATGCAGCTGGTTTTGCTCCCCGCATGGATGCCTCATTGGAAGTAGGCACGTTTCCTTGGTTAACTACACGGCCTATAATGACGAGTGATCAGCATGAACTTTTCACTAAATTCTTGAAGTTGAAACCTCCAGTCTTCAAGGGTTGTTTAGCTTTTTTGGCCCATCTCAGAGATGATACTTCCAAAGTACCTTCGATTGAGTCTGTTTTGATAGTCCGTGAGTTTCTGGATGTGTTTCCTGCAAACCTTCCTGGTATGCCACCAGATAGGGATATTGATTTTTTTATTGATCTGGAGCCGGGTACTCGCCCCATTTCCATACCCCCTTATAGGATGGCTGCAGCAGAGTTAAGGGAGTTAAAGGCCCTACATCAGGAGTTGTTAAGTACAGGCTTTATTAGGCCAAGTGCATCCCCTTGGGGTGCTCCGGTTTTATTTGTGAAGAAGAAGGATGCATGTTTTCGGATGTGCATAGACTACATGCAACTGAATAAGGTAACTATTAAGAACAAGTATCCTCTTCCTCGCATTGATGATTTGTTCAATCAGTTACAAGGTGCTTGTACCTTTTCAAAATTTGATTTGAGATCTGGTGATCACCAATTGAAGATACAGGCAGCAGATAGACTGATTTTCGAACCAAGTATGGGCATTATGAATTCTTAGTAATGTTTTTTGGGCTTACGAATGCCCCTGCTGCTTTCATGAGCCTGATGAATGTGGTTTTTAAGCCATATCTGGATCTCTTTATTATCGTATTTATTGATGACATACTGATATACTAAAAGAGCAAGAAAGAACATGAGGAACATTTGAAAATAGTATTGGAAGTGTTGAGAGAGAAAAAGCTTTATGCCAAATTCTCCAAGTGTGAGTTTTGGCTAGATTTAGTGTCCTTCTTGAGGCACGTAGTTTCTAAGGATGGAGTGATGATGAATCCTTCCAAGATTGAAGCAGTGAAGAGTTGGGTAAGACCTACTAATGTTACAGAGGTAAGGAGCTTTGTTTGTTTAGCTAGCTACTACCGTCGATTTGTCAAGGGATTTTCTTGTGTTGCTTCCCAATTGACGAATTTGACAAAGCAGAATGTTTTATTTGTATGGTCGGATGAATGTGAAGAAAGATTCCAGAGCCTCAAGACCTTGTTTACTACTGCACCAATTCATACCTTGCTAGTGGAAGGTAAGGATTTCATAGTTTACTGTGATGCATCTTATTCTTGTTTGGGTGCAGTGCTAATGCAAGAGAGGAATGTAATTGCTTATGCTTCGAGGCAATTAAAAGTGCACGAACGCAACTATCCGACCCATGATTTGTAGTTGGCTGCAGTAGTGTTTGCATTAAAGCAATGGAGACATTATCTATATGGGGTTAAGTGTGAAGTCTATACAGATCATCGTAGTTTACGGTATGTGTTTACTCCGAAAGATTTGAATTTGAGACAGAGGAGGTGGATGGAACTACTGAAGGACTATGATATTACTATCTTGTATCACCCAGGAAAAGCTAATGTTGTGGAAGATGCCTTAAGTAGAAAGGCAAGGAGCATGGGAAGTCTAGCGCACTTGCAGGTTTCTAGACGTCCATTGGCTAGAGAGGTTCAGACTCCGGCTAATGACTTTATGAGGTTGGAAGTACTAGAGAAGGGAGGATTTTTGGACTTTGTGGAGGCAAGATCTTCCTTTCTTGACAAGATTAAGGGAAAGCCGTTTACTGATGAGAAACTGATCCGGATTCGAGATATGGTATTGCGAGGAGAGACTAAAGAAGCAAAAATTGATGAGGAAGGCGTTTTGAGAATAAAGGGAAGGGTATGTGTACCCCGCGTCGATGATTTGATTCACACTATTCATACAGAGGCTCATAGTTCAAGGTATTCTATAGATCCTGCTGCAACCAAGATGTATCGTGACCTAAAGCAACATTTTTGGTGGAGTAGGATGAAGCGTGACATTGTTGATTTTGTTGCCCAATTCCCGAATTGTAAACAGGTAAAGTATGAACACTAGAGGCCTGGAGGGACACTTCAGAGAATGCCCATTCCTGAATGGAAGTGGGAGAGAATTGCAATGGATTTTGTAGGTGGTCTTCCAAAGACCTTGGGTAAGTGTTACTCCATTTGGGTAATTGTTGATTGGTTAACTAAGTCTGCTCACTTCATTCCGGTCAAGATGACTTACAATGTAGAAAAGTTAGCCAAACTCTATATCTCAGAAATCATTCGATTGCATGGAGTTCCACTTTCCATTATATCAGATAGAGGTACGCTGTTTACTTCTATGTTTTGGAGAACATTGCATGCTGAATTAGGTACTAGGTTTGATCATAGTACTGCATTTCACCCTCAGACCGATGGTCAGTTTGAGAGAACGATTCAGGTGTTGGAAGATATGCTTCGTGCATTTGTGATAGAATTTGGTGGTCATTGGGATAACTTCTTACGCTTAGCAGAGTTCTCATACAATAATAGCTATCACACAAGTATTGATATGGCCTCATTTGAGGCACTGTATGAGAGGAGATGTAGGTCTCCCATTTGTTGGTTTGATGCATCTGAGGTGAGACCATGGGGTACCGATCTTTTGAGGGAATCGTTAGATAAAGTAAAATTCATTCAGGAAAAGCTTCTAGCAGCTAAGAACAGGCAGAAAGAATATGCAGATCGAAGGGTTAGTGACATGGATTTTATAGAGGGTGAAAAAGTATTGCTTAAGTTTTCACCCATGAAGGGTATGATGCGGTTTAGTAAGCGAGGTAATCTTAGTCCGAGGTATATTGGTCCATTTGAAGTTCTGAAGCGCGTGGGAGAGGTAGCTTATGAATTAGCCTTGCCTCCAGGACTATCAGGAGTGCACCCGGTATTTCATGTGTCTATGTTGAAAAAATACCATGGGGATGGAAACTACATTATTCGCTGGGACTCAGTGCTCCTTGATGAGAATTTGTCTTATGAGGTGGAGCCTGTTGCTATTTTAGGTAGAGAGGTCCGCAAGCTGAGTTCAAAGGAGATTACATCTATCAAGGTTCAATGGAAGAATCGGCCAATTGAAGAGTCCACTTGGGAGAATGAGGCTGATATGCAAGAAAGATATCCGCATCTTTTTACAAATTCAGGTACTCTTTCTGGCCCTTGCTTTCTTCTTGTGCTCGTTCGAGGACGAACGATGGGTAAATTGGTATCTATTGTAACAACTTTTTTAGTCATTTCGAGCAGTAGAATCATTTGTGATAAAAACTTATTGGGTCGACGGATCACGCAACGGACAGTTATGGTCACGACGCACCGTCATGGACCCTGTCGTCCCACACTTATGTAATTTTCTTGTTGCTCTCCTCATTGCCCTCGACAACAAGTAGGACGAACCGTCATAGGCACAACGGTCCGTCGAGTGTCTTCATGCAAAAACACTTCAACTCTAAAATCTAGGTGCTGGGATCGACTATCTGAACTTCGCGCCGGAACTGCAGCACGGACCGTCGTAGATGCGACAGACCGTCACAAAAATCGTTAATGAATTTGACTCTCTAAACTTTGTGACGGACCTGCAGGACGGACCGTCGCAGATACGACGGACCATCACGAGTTACGTAACCCTTACTGGGTCGGATTTCTGCTAAAAGTTTTAAAGCGGTGTTTTGGACTATTCATGATTTTTATTTGAAATTAGAGCGGTAATTTTAATAATTTAATTACTTGGGTGTTAAAGGAGATAAACTTTAAATAAATAGTGGGTTACTTTTATTATCTTTTATAATTGATTATATGATAATTAGGGTAAAAGAAAAAGAATTTTGAGAGGAAAAATAAAAAGAACAGAGAGAGGGAGAACGAGCGAGAAAAGGGAGAAGCGAAGAGGAAAGCAAAGGCATTGATAAGTAACTTGCTTGATCGCGACTCTTCGGTGGAGGTAGGTTATGGTTTATGCTATTTCATAGTAAACTCAAAATAACGATCGATATGTGTTGGATAGTATTGTAAAGTCTTCAATATGCTTGATTGTGTGTTCGTATGTTGTGATTGTGGAAATCTTTAATCTTAGCCCTCTCCATTAATATGATGCCTTAACATAAAGAAGGCTTGATTAACTAAAGTAATGAGATAAATTGTTCGGGTGTCACGATACGACACGTAGAATTAGGGGATCGGAGTGTCACGTTCCGACATGTAGCATTAAGGGATAGGGTGTCATGTTCCGACACGTAGTATTAAGGGATCCGGTGTCACGTTCCGACACGTAGAATTAGGGGATCGGGTGTCATGTTCTGACATGTAGAATTAGGGGATCAGAGTGTCACGTTCCGACACAATAATAATGTAGACAAGTAAACTTGAATTATGTTAATATACTCAATTTGAAGAACCTTTTTCTCCATATGAGTATGGTGTGGACGTTTGAGTCCTCAGGGGTATGCTTGGTGTTGTTGCCAATGGTTATTGTACTTGTTGATTGTCACATGTTAAGTACAATGGTTTATTTTATATTATTATTTAATGTATATTGCTTTTTATTCAGAGTTGGACAATGATACCTACTCAGTACTTGTTCCTTGTACTGACCCCTACTTGTAATTTTCTTCTTTGTTATTTGTGGAGTGCAGCAAGCGTGCCATCGACTTCGACTCATCCTCAACTATAGGTAGTCTCCAGTATATCAGAATTCAGGCTGAGCTATTGTTCCTAGCTCGTGCTGGATTCTCTCCTTCACGTCTTGATGTCTTGATGTTCGGACATGGACCATCCTTTTACTATTTTTAGCTTCTTAAATACTTTTAGATTTAGAAGTTCGAGGATAGATGTTCTTGATGTGATGACTTTTAGATTTTGGAAATAATAAGTATTGAGTTTTAGCAGTTATTCAATTGATTTTCGTTAATGAGTTTTGAGTCTTCCGCATTATATTTTGTTCATTCGCTCACATAGGAGGATAAGTGTGGGTGCCACTCGCGACTCGTTTTGGGTCGTGACAATAATGCAGAGTTTTTTGAAAACATTTATCCGTATAAAACTGAAAGTGAGTCAGCAAGTGAAAGACCTAAACAACCACTAGAAGAATTAATGGGAAACGTTCTAACTAGTGAGGAACCTAGGCGTAGTACTCGCCAACAAAAATCTGCTTCATTCGGACAAGATTTGGTAGATCTATTGCTTGAAAATGAGCCTCAAACATTTTAAGCAGCTATGTCGTCATCTGAATAAACTCATTGGAAAGAAGTAGTCAATAGTGAAATCGAATTAATTTTAAGCAATCACATTTGGGATTGGTTGATCTTCCTCAAGGAAATAAACCCTAAGGATCAAGGTGAATCTTTAAAAAGAAAATGAAACCATATGGGACTATTGACAAATATAAGGCTAGATTGGTAGTCAAAGGGTAAATACATAAGGAAGGTTTGGACTACTTTGACACATACTCTCCTATAACAAGGATAACATCAATTAGGACTTTAATAGCATTAGCACCAGTGCATGATCTTAAAATCCACCAAATGGATGTAAAGAAAGTCTTCTTAAATGGAGAGTTTGAAGATGAAATTACATGGAACAACCAGAAGGGTTTATAGTTCCTGGTAAAGAAAAGAAAGTGTGCAGACTTGTGAAGTCACATTATTGACTCAAGCAAGCACCAAAGCAATGACGTGCTAAATTTTACCAAACAATGTTGCCAAATGGATTCAAGATTAACGAATGTGATAAATGTGTTTACATTAAAAATATTATGAATCATGAAGTCATTTTTTGTTTGTATGTTGATGACATGTTTAATGAGTAAAACATTGACGATATAATTGCTACTAAGCCCATGCTGTCCAGCAAGTTCGATATGAAGGACTTAGGAGTTGGTGATTTGATCTTAGGGGTTAGGATTATCAAAATTCCCTAGAGACTAACATTATCTCAATCTCATTATATTAAAAAAGTATTGGATAAGTTCAAAACTCAAATTGATTTAAGCTGTACATCAAAAAAGAATGAAGGTCAATGTGTGTAATGACCGGAATCTGGATCCCAGATGAGACCGGCGCTATTGGCCTCTCAGAGGTCGCAGACAAGCCTACATACATCATTGTTACTTCATCTAGGTTAATTTTACGGAAAATTTTAACATTTTGTTACTTAACAATAATGTAAGTCATTCTACGTAAACTCATAGATGTTCACAATCACCTATCTAATATTAAGATCATCAAATGAACGAAATAGTTCATAATTGCATTGAACGCAGTTTTGACAAAAATGAACCAATAGAATGTCTGAAATGAAAGTGGAAATGAAACACTAGTTGAACATGATCCACTAGCTAAATTCTACATCTAACCTAGAAAATAACAGTAGACATCCTTGAAACCATGAGGGCCATCCAAATCCAGATGAAAGATCCCCGTTCAGATAACTGAAACGTCGTACTGTAAGCTTTAACGTCCCCTTGTGCCGGCACCTAAAAGTAGATATTGTATAGGATTAGTACACACTTGTACTAAGTATGAATATATGCAAGGACATGCTTGGATAATATTAGCTCTTTCGTAAAAACATAATTTATGAAAAGTCAAGTAGGTGGGCTTGCAAAATTTGTATTAGGAAAGTCAGTGGACATACAAGATTTGGATTAGGAAAGTCAATGGACTTGCCAAATTGGATTTAGGAAAGTCATGCCATGAGAGTAACATGCATCATCATATGTATCATATTGCAAACAACATATAACATATTACAAATAGGACATACATATTTCATTTAGCACGTAACATATTTCATATCCCTCGATTATATGCCATGAGACCATGGAATCATGGAATTGATATTAAGACTTCACAAAATGAGGTCTCAACATATGGGACCTTAACTAGGGAGCCTTATTTAGCAAACACAGAGTCTGCTTCATTCATTCATATGCATTGCATTTCTTTCATTAATATACTAGTACAACCACTAGTCATACCTAGGATGTAGTTTTAAGACTCCCATCGGGTATGATGTGTAATGATCAAGAATAACCTAGTATAAGTAATTGAGTATTGCTCACCTCTTTATTATCCTATCCTAACACCTTTGGTATCGTTCATTTCATTATGTGCATCATTTAGGCTGGCCTCGTTTTTTCTTTGGGAACTTTAACTTTAATCGACATAGATAATGTAAGCATTATGAAATCCTATGTGTCATCCCCACACCAAAAAGAGGTGGAATTACCTACCAAGGTGAACCAAAACATGGTAGTGTATATAGGGGATTGAACCCTGTTAGATCACTATATTGGCAGTATAGGTTCAAAAAATAGGAGATATAAGGAGACCCATACCCGGCATGCCAGACATTCTCATCTCATGAGAGTTACGCGAACCTCCGCCCTTTCCAAATGAAGGCATCACCTCTCATAACTAGCCTATCGGTGCTCAGTATAAAGTTCCATTATATTGAACTCATATGTCATGGAAGCTGACTACTAGTATGAGGACATCATAGCTCATTAGATGATTTCTCATCTCATCATCATAATTAATTATACATTAATCTCAATACTTTCTTTAGAGTGTTCATAAAGAATGGTCTCTTCATTAACGTTACACTCTCATAGGTGAGTACGTTTTGGTAACATTTACATAGGCTCATTTGATATTGCTCTCATCTTTCACATTATCCTCTTATCATATTGTCACAACATTTATTAACTTTAGCGCATTTGCTTTTCATAATTACTCACCCCTTTTTCGTGAGTATTCATATCATCATATGCCATTGCACTTGGATATTAAGTGTGTTTCACATTCTTACGTAACCCTTCTAGGGTTCCATCCTTTCATTTCATATATCTTACGTTCACTTACTTACAAACGTATGCTAGACTTATGGGTCTATACATACAATCTATAAGGCTTCACTCATAATTATTTTAAGTGATTCATATCTTCCTATGATTTTTTTATACAAGACTTATTCATCTTGTATGTATGCAAAGATCATCAATTTCTATCTATGTAGGCGGCATTAGTTTAAACACTTATTCACGTGTAACGTATGTATCAATACATAAATTGGGCAAGGAAACCCGATTTTGAATCCCTTGGAAGACACTTACATTTTTATTTATTTTAGTTTTATCCACTAGGCTTGGAGACCCAAGATTGAGCCCGAATGCCTTCTCATCATTTTCCCTTAATTTCTTTATTTTTTGTTAATTTGGAACCAAGAGGATGTTGGGTCGAACACCCACAACCTTATTTTACTTTTTCCTTAAACAATTTTTGTTTAACCTAGAGGGTGTGGGATCGAACCCCCACAACCCCACTTTATTTATCCTCTTAATCTCCTTTATTCATCCGAGAAGTCGTGGGTTCGATTCACACATGCCTCAAATTTTATTTTTCTTTAAATTCTTACTTATGTCTGACCGAGAGGTTGTGAGTTCGAACCCCACACCTCTCATTTTTATTTTTCATTATCTTTTTAATGTTTTGGTCAAAGAATACGGGTTCGAATCCCACATTCCAGATTCTTTTTCTATCACTTTATTTCTATGATATTTAACATGGTGCGGTCAGGGGTTCGATTCTCAGTGACCTCACTTATTTTTAATTCATTTTACATCGCATGATACACCACTTATCTTGGCCAAAACTCATCAACAAGATGCTGGAAATTATTTACGTTTTTAGCTACTTTTCATCAACGTTTACATGATAGTTCTTAGGGTATTTCAAGGATCATTTAGTAAATCTTTAGGTGCATTTTCATGGATTCACTTAGCTAATAGTTTCCATTCAAATCAGCCACATTATATTTCATATGAACATCACGATTTATACAAATTTATGCAGGTAAGAATACAACCATAACGTGTCATTTTCGAACTTCAAGCCAAGAGTATAAGTCACACCTACACATTGCATACACATAAACACATAGTTTCGGACATCATGCTTAATAATAAGATAACTCCAAACATAGATACATGAACCTAATAATCACGAAAACACATTACATCCCTAATTTCTACAAGCAAACATACCTAACCTACAAATCGATTGGAGCTAGTGACAGGGATACACAACGAGGAACAACCCTAGTTTTCGGAATAGATTCATCTTAGTCCAAAGGGTCTCTTGGGAAAGGGACCAAGAGTAAGAAAACCCATACCTTATTTTGACGTTCAAACCTTGAACATTCTTCCCAAAGAACCTCTCCAAAATTACATCAAAGTAAGGAAGCTTCAATACCCACTCGACGGAAGAACCCCTCCCTTTTTCCTAATGTTTTTGGTTGTGTTTTGTATATGTTTTAAACATGAACTTCAAGTGTGAATAACTTTTGGTTTTTAATAAGTTTTTGTGTATAGACAGCGAGAACGTGAAAAGAAAAGAGAGATATTGACGTGAAAGAGAGAGTTAAAACATGAAAGGTGGTTTAGGATTAGGTGGAGTAGTTAAGACTTAGTAAACTAGGACTCTTTAAAACCTTTAAAAATCTGATTTTACTTTTTATTAAATCATCTAATAAAAATTTATTAATTAAATTAATCTACAAATTAAAATAAAATGATTTAAATCATTGCTCCCACCTAGGTTCGAACCTTGGTGGAGCATGATTTTCCTAAAAGGGCAATTTCAGACCTCACTCCCCAAAATACCCCTCCACCTTATTTATTAAATATTTAATTACATATTTAGGGTAATAAAAATACTACCCTTATCCTAGAAAAATATCATTTTTCATATACACCCTCCAAACTTAAGATCTCCCCTTTTTATGTCCGGTGAAGACTCATCCGAGTGAATATTGATATTCGGAAGGCCTACCTGGCTGGTTACAACCTTTCCTAGCTCAACTAACTCCCCAAGTAAGTTGTCTTGGATGTATCAAGGGTTCAAAAGTCTTATTTCACGCGCATTAGTTTCGTGTGAACCTTATAAAATCGTAGGCATTCTAGATACATTAATCATTACTTATCATATCCATTTCTAGGGTTTTTACAAAGTGAATCTCAATTGGAATATGCTAGAGTGTTGGGAAGTTTGATGTATATTATGAATTTTACGCAACCAGATATAGCATGTGCTATTATTAAACTGAGTCGGTTCACAAGTAATCTGAATCAAACTCAC